>NC_054377.1:49802350-50064850 GCF_017654675.1 Xenopus laevis | reverse complement strand
CAAAGTGTCTAATAACAGTTTAGGGAAGCAAATCATTTACTGAATATGTAATGGTCAGAGAAGAAAAAAAGTCAACAAAATCTCATTATTTCAACGCTTTTTTACAAGATTTGCGAAGTAGAATTTACTAATTCTCACTGGATATTATCATTATGAATGAATTTTAGTGCAGTTTCTGATGGTTGACGGTTGGGTTTTTTTATAGTGTAATTAAGTGAAGTGTTTAAAGTAGCATCAGGGCAGAAAGGGAATTCAATATTTCAACTGAAAATGTCCTTTTTTCCATAGGTCAAGTTTAAAAATTCAAACAAATCTTGATGCTTTTGTATAGGTCCCTATATTCCAGGTAAATTCAAATACATTTCACTAGCCTTCTTATTTCAAATGCTTTTTGAAATATCAAATAAACAGCAAATAAGCAATTCCAGCATACACCTGTAAAAGGAACCTTTCGAAGTGCATCAAGTTGTAAAGTTTTGTAAAGTTTTTTCCTTAAAAGATCAACCCACTAACTTGACAATTGGACTCAGTGGGGAAAAAAAAACTATTTATGTGTATTAAACCCTATGATTTATGGTACTGAAATATTGTTTGCATGTTTGGCTTTTCATTGAGGGTGGCAATAATTTAATTACTAAATAAAGAATGACAGTTTAGGAATTACTTAGGGAATGTACTGTAAACAACATGTGCATGCCGCTATGCACTATAAAAGTTGGACATGTTGTGTAATTGTAATGAATGAGACTTGACCTTTAGATGCATCACAATAATGACAGTGCATGACAACGGTGACACGTCACATGCCATCCAGCAAGCAATTCCTTTCCCTGATATGTGGAAAACAGTAATTGCCTTTTTAAGTGGCTGCAAGATTATAACAAGCGTGAATAATGCATCCAGAGAGCGGATTTCATTTGTGGCAATTCATATGACAAATGACCTGAACAAACTATCTATTCTTGGATCAGGGTGGGGGGGTGGTCTGGTTAACAGAATGCATTAACCAAAGATGATTAGTGATTCTAAAATGCCAGAAAAGGGCAGTGGCACATATGATAAAATTTATGATACATTTTGCTTTTCACATTTACTTTGTCCTTTTAGTTGAACAGACAGGAATGGGATATATTTTTTGTGGATAATTTCAAAAAGAGAGTTGCACAAACACCAAATGTATTGCAGGTGGGGAGCTTACCCCTTTTATTGTGACCACCCGTGCATCAACGTTTCGGGGGGGGGGGTTACCCCTCCCTTCGTCAGGATCCATACAACTGTGCTAACACAAAATTTAAAGCATATGTGTACATACAGTCCCACCCCATTACCCACAATTCGCCCTGGATCAGTGCAGTCCCAAAGTGAGGCTTGACACACATAGTCCATCAACCAATATAGAGTGCACAGTTTATTTATAAGTCCATGATTTTTTGTTGTCCTTGTTAAGGTGCAACAAATAGATGCATAAATCACCTTTGTATACAATATAAGGTAAATGATCTACTTACAACCAGCGGGGTGTTAAACATTACCTCTAACTTTCATTATTCCCACTGGCAAGATTATCTGTGACAAAAAGGCAAAGTGTCAGTGTTGTTAAAAAATTATCTATTTACAAAAAACAAGACAAACGAAAATTTTCATTTAAGCCTCTGGAATGAACAGTTTCTAGTTTCCACATCCAAAACGCTTCCCTTTTGAGGAGTGCCATCTTCATATCATTACCTTGTGGTATCGTAATCTTCTCAAGTATTTGCCACCTCGAAAAGAATTGTACCCAATAGCAAGTCCTTCCTATGTGTGCGTTTCCTCAGTTACTCATGCCCCTTCCACTGGGCCCCTTCCATCACTTTGGCCCCAGGCCTAACCCCTGTTAAGCCCTTCACTTGTTAACACTCTCACTGGCTCCCCCCTTAGGAGAGTCCCTTCCGCTGCAACTTTATGCTAACACTGCTACTCCCCCCTTACCCAACTACCCCTTTATTCTGGGGAGGGAAGGTGGGAGTTGTTCACGGTAAAAGAGAATGCTTTCTTCACTTCCTTCCATTTTTAACCCCTCATGTCTCCACAACCCCAATAGCAACCCAGGAACTACAACCCCCATAATCCTTAATCTCCTTTTCCAGTTCACTCATTCCTAACCCTGTCATGGCCCTGTTGTTCCCAATTCACGGCTCACTCGCCCGTGCATTCTTTACTACAATAGAGATGCTGAACCTATGGGCTGGTTCAATAAGTTCACTATATAAAATATAGCATTTCTAGCAATATTCATTTTTAGGGTTTAGTTCTTTAAAAATAAACCTTGATTTAATGCAATCGTGGAAAAAAACCACAGTGAAAAACACAAAAAACATCTTCAAGTGGTTCAAGAGACCTCTGGCATTGACTTCTTTGTGACCTTGACAGGTTGTAGCTGGAGTATTTTTCAAGAGAGATTGCATAACAGGCACCGAAAATAAACTAATGCAGGTGCAGCTCAGAGCCCTCTATATTAATCCCAGTGGTAAAGTCAAAGACAAACACACTGCTTGATCAGAATTAAGCAAATATAAATCCGTATTGGTAGCAAAAAAATTATGTTATTTGTTTAATTGTTTTTTTGGTAGGAGGTGCAGGGTACCTGTTAATACTCTGAATACCTCAAATAATGTATTATAATCTGGGTAGTGGCAGTTATAGTATTACTATAGCCCATATAGTTATAAATGGTGCATATCTGTTAGTGGAGTTGTTTATTAAACATTAGCATTGATATGCTCTGTTAATTTATTTGTGTCTTTGTTTAATACAATAATTGTCCAAATAAATAGCAGTCAAGTTCTATGTTGGCCAGTGTAATGCAAGCAAGAGCCTTCTCTGAAAAAAAAGAGAAAACACAGAATGTACAGGGATGACATTTTACAACTGCAGATTTTACTATCCATAGTTTGTAAAGGGTTAAAATTATTGTTACGCTAACTTTCCCAGAAATCAACTGTACATTTGCATAGCTTAGCAGTAGGTAGGCCAAATCTCCATCTGGTTATAATAACCAGTTAAATACATAAGGCCTAACTAAAATACAAGGCCGATGTATTGGTCCGGAGAGGGGTATTACTGTAGCTATAAGTATGAAGCATAAAATATGAATTAAGATCAACATTTAACAACAGAACTATAAAATTCATTGATCTTTGCATTTACATTCCAACTAATTTTACTATTGCGAATATGTAGCAAGGCAAGGAACGCGTGCTTCTTACTTTTTGTGCGTTTACTGTCACTGAGGCACTTTCCTGCTAATTGAAGTGACAGCGGGTTGTCATCTGGTAAATGACAGCACAATAATTTTCTCTTTATGTAAGAGAGGCCTTTGCACTGAATTCTGCAATCGTTGGCAGTTGCACATGTCTAATAATCAGAATCGTATGTTCTCTTTCATACTTACAGTGCTTTGAATTCCAAAATGTTTAAACAAAGTAGTCCATATTCCAATGTCAGCAGCCACAGTAATTTGAGGCTTGTCTTGTTGAACAAAGCAAAAGAAGCAAGAACATGTAATTCAGCATTTCCGATAAATGTTCATTTACATCAGTCTCTCTCCCATCTGAGCTTACAATCTAAAGGTGGCCACCACTTAATTGGGTAGGTCACTTAAGCGGATCTTTTCCCGAAATATATGTGGCTGATAATGGATCACAATGACAGGGATAAAGGCTAAAGAAAGTTGCTTATGACTTTCTGACTTCCAACTTTCAAATAGAAGTCACTCAACCCATCTAAATACAAATGCTCTGTAAGGCTATAAACATTGATATTGCTAAATACCTAAAAAAAAAAAAAAAAAAAAAAAAACATGAAAACCAATTGCAAAATGTCTCAAGAGTATCACTCTTTACATAATACTAAAAGTAAATTTAAAGGTGAACAACCCCTCTAACATTTAGGCAAGTCTGATGTTTTGCATTACAGGTATATACTTCTGGTTTCAACTAAGGAGATATGAAATGGTTCCAAGGCATTATATCTCGAATGATGGAATAAGAAATTAAGAGATCAGTAGTACCCAAATCAATCATATTAATCGTGGATGGTTCTCTGATGTCTGCCAGGATACCCAAAAATAGAACGCAACCTTGTTTTGGTAGAATGTAAATATTATTGACCTTCAAAAAACAGATTGTAAACTCTTTTGGGCAGGGCCCTCTTCCCCTCTTGAATTTGTTATTGGTTGCTTTGTGTGCAGTTATGTTCAATGTATGAACCCATTTATTATAGTGCAGTGCAGAATATAGCATGTTGATGCATAATAAATAGTGGTTAATAAAAATAATAATGATGATACTGACTGTAATGTATTTATGAATGCAGTTTTAGTGGTTGAATGATATTCATGGAGAAATCATTGATCTTATTTAGGAATCCATTCTTTTTCTGCCCAACTCTACAGGATACCAGGACTACAAATACAGGACTATAGGATTGGAAATGCATATGTAACAACCCTGAAAAAACCACATCCTCATTCTCCGCTAGTAAACTCTATATCTATATGTCAGAGGTGATTTACAGGTAAAGTATGGAAAGACCCAGTAAAAATATCAATGGAAAATATTTACTAGGAAGCAATCTTACTAGAGGAAGCCAGCATGGTTTTTTTATGGGAGATAAATGATGTCACAGAAACTGAATAACTTTCTCTGAAATTGGAAGAAGAAAATAGCCTAGAATAGTAAAAAAAAATGTGGTCTGTTTGGATATTTATAAAACATCAGATGCTGATATTTCACAGGAAGTAGCAGTATATAAAAAGCATACTAGTTTATCGTTTTGGAACTGGGTTAGTGATTGTAATGGGTTTTTTTTTCTCATGTTTACATTTGTAACTTATATTTGTTTTTATTTCTAGCCATTTTCTCAGATTTGCATTTGTATATGGCTAATGCCAGGCTTTTGGCTCTAACGCAGTAACAGACAGTTAGGTTAATGGTCGATGGGGAGATTTGTTGCCCGCAATAAAAAATGCATGACTGAGGGTGACAAATCTCCCCACACACAAAATGCTTCACCACTGGCAATAATTGAAATCACTGGTGGTAAAACCTATGCATCGCTTTGTTCTTCCTTACTCTCCAGAGGATGCCTCACAAGGAAATTTCCTTTGTGACGTGTAGGTTTAACCACCGCTGATTTCAATTAATGCCGGCGGTGAAGCATTTTTGGGTTGGTTTGTCCACTGCAGTCATACAACTTCATCACAGGTGACTAAGCTCCCATCGGCCATTACCCTTAGGGTCATTGCCACTTTGAACTTCTAAGAAAAATTCTGAGCCAAGTCTGCTATTAAAACTTCTAATAAAAAAAGTAGAAACTTAATGTAAGCTGGAAAAGTGCATGGAGAAACACCCTGATTAAGTTGATATCAACCAATTTTTAAAGAGTTTAAATCCCCTTTAATTTGTCTTTCAATAGTGATGTGCAGGTCGAGAAAAACTTGACCCGCAACTCATCCCAACCTGCACCTGACAACACAAAAACACAGTAAAACCATGGTTCTCTAACCTTGCAAGGGCTAATGAATATTAGAAGAATGTATAGGGGTTAAAAGCAACCATGCTCCATTTGCACTTTTGTAATTATTTTAATTATTATGCTTAACTTAATTTTGTTGTTTTTTTGAAAAAATTTTGAAAAATTTGTTAACAGATTAATTAACATAAGATATACATTTCCCCTTTAGTATTCGAAAAGGTTCAAAAGGGTTCTTACACTCTAGATATGAAACACGTATAATCCATGACCACTTAAAATTAATGTTAATACTGTAGGTGAATGTTAATAGTCTTCAACTAAGGCAGCATGAACTGAGTAACCTTCTGCAATTACATGAAGGAAAATAACATCTCAGTATTCTATTTTAAAAACATTATTATTGTATTATTTTAAAACATATTAAGGATGGAATTGGTTTGGCCCAAGAATGTTGAAATGATTTCTCTGTTCGTTTTTAAGTTATTACAGCTCTTCTTCATTTGTCTCCAAATCTCATAAAGAAATGATTTATCATGAACTACGCCCTTGCAGTTTCAGCCCTATGTAAATTTACTAAAGGGCTAAGTTACTAACGCTGACGGCGATTCGCCAGTGTTACTGTTTTTAGGCACTTCGCTGATTTACTAATGGCCACAGGCATAACTTCGCTAGCAAAAAAGACAGACGCTAGCGCTCATTCGCACTCTATTGCCAGGCAAATTTTCGCTCTGGCGAATGGACATTAATCAGCAAATTCACTAAGATGTGGATTTTACTGAACGTTACCTATTTTGCCAGACTTGCCTTTGCCAGCTCAGACCAGCTGAAGTGCACTTGTGTGCATAGATCTTCCTCAATCCTCTGTTACTTACATCATATTTTTTAGTGGAAAAAGTTTCTAAGACCAAAAAACGCTGGCTTATTTTTCTTTTTTCAGAGTAATAGCCTCTTTTTTTTTTTTTTGGGTAACCGCGTTCCCTCATACATTTTCTAACATATAGAACATTAACTATAAAGTGGGCTCATGTGTAGGGCATTGTAACAACTATTTTCTTTATTAAGGTTCCCTGGACTTGTGTAATGTAATGTATTTGCTGCAACATATACGTACATTCAACTTTATTATTTCCTGCCATTGCAAATTAGCCTGAGCGAAGACCTCTAACGAAGTTGAGCTAGGCATAACTGAACGCTACCGCATCTTCGCTTTGATTGCCGAAGTAACAAGGGAAATAAATGGGGATTAAGGTTATCTTTTGCTAAAATCGAATGGTTTAGGGTTTGGCTTCTTATGCAGTTTCCCCATCCTTTTCTCCACTCGAGACTGGACAATCTATGAGAAACTGTGCTTGAAATTCATCCACTTGACATCGGTCTAAAGACAGAAAGTATCTACCCCACTTCCAAGCTTTATATCTCTCTAGTGCTTCCCGAGTAGCCCCAAAGGTACTTCTGCCATCTATTGAGCAGAATTGAGATGCAGATAAGAGAGGACCTGCCACTGCACCCAACCTCTGTGTATTATTGCAAAAATTTTCCTATTACAATTAATAATGGCAATTGGCCTCCAATTCCAAATGTGCCTTGAATCCTTCCCCTTTGATATCAGGATCAGAGAAGAAGACTGCATAGATGGAGACTGATTTTTTCTGACAGACTTGGGCCAACACTGTAACCAGATCTTCCTTAAAGGTGACATAAAATTCCGCTGTGAAGCCATCTGGTCCAGGGGCTTTCTTTTTCTGTTGTTCATCAATCGCCTGCCTTACTGCTTCCTCTATGATCTCTGATACCAAAGGGTATAAGTCCAAATTAGCAGTGTCAATGACTGGGGTCGCCACTAGGAAAAGCTTGAATCTTTTTCCCATCCAAAGCTCATTCTCTGTAGAGATCAGCATAGTAAGTCTCCACAACCTCCAGGATACCCTCCCTAGAATGTTCTAACTTACCATGGGGGTTATAAAGACCCTCGACCAGTTTCCTCTTAATGGTCTCCTTATGATTCTGAAAAGGGTCTGGGGAACAAGATTTCCTATAGTCCCTCTCCAGAACCAGGGACTTGAACCGGTCATACTGATGCCGTCTCAACAAATACTTAAGTTGGTTTACTTTTTCTCCCCCTCACCTTTTGAAATACAGGTTTCAAGTTTCTTTCTCAAAGATTGACTTTTTTTTTTTCTCTGGCCCTCCCTTTTTAGAAGTGAAAAAGGTGCAGAAAGAATCCTTAGCCAAGTCCCATCAATCCACAACAGAATAAAAAAAAAACTTCTGAGAGTGGAGGGAACACTGGGATTGGCTACGTGGGAGGGCCGATATAAAAGTGCAAGTCGCTTACTCTCCTAATCTTGCAATGTCACAGGCACCTGGAGTTCTGTGCAGGCTTGGCAAAATGTTTCCAGTGTTTTTATTTTTAATATTATCTAAATCTGCTTTGATGGAAATGTTTTATGACACACAAGCGACTGCCTGCCTATAATCCTTGCACCTCTTTTCAATAGCAACCATAAATTGTTCACCCTACCTACAGTATCTGAGCTACCACTCAGGCACCATAAGAGTCTTAGATATCAATTTGTAAACGAGTAAAGAAAGTTGCAAGACGCATCAACACAAGTCTAATAAAAAACCTAGATTTTGCTGAATTTTCATATGGAGTGATCAAAGGTAATAGAATTGATGAAAGAAACAAAACCACATTGTACATCATTATAGCAGTCATACATTATCACCTGTGGCATATGAGGTGCAGAATGACTACAAGTCAGATAGAGAAGTCAATGGAATCAGTAAGAGAGGCAATCAGTAGAGATATTACTTTTGTTAAATCAAAAGAAATTTAAATTTCAGAAACACATGAAAAAATGTGGGAAGGATTTTGCTTTTCTTGTTGAAAAAAGTTAATATGAAATGTAATATGTGACTGATTGTAACCGTTTTTCTTGTTTGATTTATTGTAAATCTGAATATTTTAAATAAAATTCCCTCCAATCCCAGCACCCCCCCCACAGTCCCCGGCACCCTTTGTTAGCCGCTTTCCTGCCACAGAGAATCAAGATGCGATCAGAAATATGAAAATAAAAAGACAGTGTGGCCTAGAAATTCCAGTTTGCATTGGAGACACACTCCAATGCAAGCTGGAATTCAATATCTAAGGTGCACAATAGCCCCTTCAGTTTACAAACTAGATCAGTGGTCTCTCTAAATATCAAGGTGACACTCTTATACAGAATGAAATTCTGACAGTATTGTTCAACCATCTTTGTTCCTTATGTATTTGATAGATAGGAAGATATAAATATGTTTGCATAATCAAAGACACAGTAAAACAGAATAGGTATGGTCACTAGAATAATCGTGGAATGAGAATATCCCCAAAGAATGCTCTAGGAGTCAGAACAGAGGGCAGTCAAAATGAGATCCAAGTCAGTTATTTGGGCTGATTAGCCTCCTCTGTAATAAAGGAAATCTGGTTTGACTACAAGCTCTATCAGCCCTGGGTATGAGCAGGGTAGCTAAAACTGGCAGAAGAGCAGAGAAAATAACTAAATATGTTGAAGTGTTTATATGTTAGCTGCTACTTTTTTTTTTTTTTTTTTTAAAAAGGCAAGATACCCTAGTTGATAAGTATCTATCATGGAGTAAATTTTCTTTTTCTTGGTTTGGATGAATGTAAATAAAACAGAGAGACAGACCTGTTTGTTACAAGCAAACGGTACAACATTTCAGTCAGGAGACTATATACTAGCAGCTGCTCCACCTGCTTGAACCACAGGAGGCAGTGTGATTTTGGACTAGCAAATTATATCTATGACACGTCCTTCCTGTTTGTATTCCTTGGCCCATTCCCATTCCAGCTGAAGGCAATAGCCCAATTAAAGGGCTCTTTAAGCCTGCAGCTTCCAACAATCTGGACTGGATCGTTGGTCATTTCTGCTGTGTCCTAGCCTAGTTCTTGTTCTGTCTTATCCCTGCCTGGTTCCCTATGATCTGACTTCCTGGTGCAGAGGACTGTATGCTTTTTTTTCATGAAATCTTTGTTTAGTTACTTAGCAAATTTGCTCCTGTCTCATAATCCAGTGTGAAAACAATTGCAGAATAAAATACGGACTGTCATATGAAGTTTGGAAAGGAGCAAAAATATGCAGTTGTTGCCCATGTAGCAGTAATGAACCCCTGTCATTGTTTGCCGGTTTCTATAAAGAACTGTCTGTGTCAGGTTGCCATTTTTACCCTGCAGTCTGTGGCTGTTCCCATTTTGGCTGTTCCCAATTAGGTAACTCAGCAAAGTTATGTGTCATGTAGTATCCCCTTAACATAAGCTTGCTTGAGTTGTATAGGTTTGAACTATTGCAATGCTTTGGTTTTAAAGGCACATCTAGCCACACTCATAAAAGAACAGCAGCTTGGAAAGTGAGGTTTCAGGCAAAGACTGTGTACTACATGATGCACAGTAATACTCATAATGGGTGGCTGGCATGTCAGGTAGACCAAAAGGTTTTTGCAAGCATTCCTTATTAAGGAGATTACCTTGTAAATTAACATGTTAATACTATTTTGCAGGTGTTACATTTATGATCTATAATTAAATCATGAATATAACTTACCCCATGGCAGTGTCATCTCTCCTTTTTCATAACCTCTGCAAGCCTTGAATGGGGTATCCTCACTCAGACAGTTTCATAAGAGCTTTGTCAAAATGTTGACTCTTTATAAGATCAAGTAGTGTTTGCTGCATTGTTCTAGAAGTGAAAAATATTAAAGTTGTTACAATATTATAAAGATTCAAAATTGCACTTCAAATGATAAGACCAAACAGAATGCCCCAGATCATCATTGTGCTTTTTTTGTCTTGTTTTTCTATTAACCTTTAAAATGCCAGAATTTTTGTGTATTTCTACTTTTGGAACAAGACTGAGCTCTAAATACCAAAGAAAAATTAAAAACTGCCATTTTTCACAATATTGGGATTTATACCAGAAAAGTATTTTATTTTATGCACAAAAATTTAACTGGTTTGGAAAGCCTCAAGTGTCTTGAATGTCCCAATTCCAGAGATGTATAGTTTTATGAAGATTTCTGACTTCTATAGATCAAACACCCCCAGCAGTAAATTACTTAATTTCAAAGCACAGTAAGATATGGCATACTTTGCATTCCAAAGGCAATAAATCCTGGAACAGTAGGCATAACCATATATTATTTGAAAAGTACAGACTTTGCCGAATCCAAAATGGTTACCAAACATCAAAGCTTTTCTGAGTGGTTTCTATATAAATTTATGAAAATTCTGAAAAATCATCTCAAAACTTTCACTTTGCAAATTCGTATCTCCCACATAGCATGAGGGACCAAGAGAAAACATCCTAAATATGAATGCTAGTCCACTGAGCAGTGCCATAGTGTGCATAGGATCACCAAAGTATTGTTTACAGACCCATACAAATTTTCCCAGAAGTCAATTCAGCTACTAAATAATCAATACATTTACAGCTTTTTTTTAGGGGGGGGGGGTAAAAAAAAATATATTGGACTCCCCCCCCAAAACCATTTATTTTTGGAAAGTACACATTCAGTAGAATCCAAAATGGGTAATCAGGTATTTATACTCTAAACTACTAAGTTGCAATACTTTCCCAAAGTAGACAATTTCATGAAAGAGCTGAAAATCGCCTCAAAGCTTCCACTTTAGCATCTCATCCTCCACAATGCATTATGTAGCAAGAAAAAACATCCTATACAGTATATGAATAACAGGGTTCCACTGAACAACTTTTATGCAAAAAGTCACGTGATTTCCCTTCCGGTTCGGCCGGGAAGAAGGATTCGGCCGAATCCTGAAAAGAATCCTGGAATCGGTACATCCCTACTAAAAATCACCAAAATTTAAGCAGTTAGCAAATACACTGTTCACAAAGGCAATAAAACTTTTTTTTCAAGCAAAAAACAGATGATGCAATAAAAGTCATGTAAATTCTTTAAGTGCACATATGTTTGTGTACACTTGGCAAATTGAGTGTAATGTGCACATGCATGCAGTTCAGTATATAAGATTTAGCATCTTAGCCATATTAATTTTTAGGGTTTAGTTCTCCTTTAAAATCTGCCTAACCAGATTTAGACGAAAGGCAAATGACTATTGTGGGGAATTTCCATAGCACTATGCCTTGGGGTTCTAGAGTACAGCATGTGGGCAGCACCAAACCTAGAAATGTAACATACTTTGGATCTTCTTCTATTCAATATTGCTTGATAAAGCATTTAGGGGGTTATTTATCAGAGGTTGGGTATTTTTATACCTCGAATGAACTTGCAACTTGATTGGTATCCTATTTAAAGGAAAACTTTACCCCCAAAATTAATATTTAAGCAATAGTTTATATCATATTAAGTGACATATTATATATTTAATTAAATATTGCCCTTTTACATCACTTGCCTTGAGCCACCATTTCATGATGGTCTCTGTGCTGCCTCAGATCACCTGACCAGAAATAACTAACAGGAAGATGTCTTTTAAATTGGCTCATGTGACCTAACATATATGGTTTGTTTGTGTGCACCGTGAATCCTACTATCCCAGGGGGCGGCCCTTATTTTTAAAAATGTCAATTTTCTATTTAGGATTAAATAGATTAGGATTACCCAATGGCACATACTAATAGAAAAGTATATTATGCTGCAAATGGTTTATTTACATGAAGCAGGGTTTTACAGATCAGCTGTTTTATGCAATATCTTTTTATAGAGACCTACATTGTAGTTCGGGGGGGGGGGTATGGTTTTCCTTTAAGAAAAAACTATAATGGGAAAAAACTGATTCTGTGAGTTCAAGTCCTCAAACCCGAAACCTCAAACAAATTTATTTTTGGCGAAAAAAAAAATCAAGCCAATCAAAAAACATGACCATCAAGAAGGCTGTTAACATAAGGGACCTCTGCCATTGACTCCTACATGACCTTGACAAGTTTTAGATGGTGTATTTTCAGATTCAAGCTATTCCCAGCATCTTGTTATACTAAATCTTGAAAATTTTAGTTTTTTATTAACCCAAAAAATTTGAGTTTTGACCAAAAAAACTCAATAGAATTTTTGTTGAAAACACAACCCAAACCTTAATAAATCTGGTTCCATGTTCTTGGTTCCTGCAATTGAAAGAATTAAACAATGTACTTACTTACCCCCTCCATGTTTGATTACAATGTAATATAATGATGATAGCATTAAATAATAATTCCATATAGTAACAGCAAGGTGACTGATAAGTGCTTGTAAGCAACTTTCCTTTTGGTGAATTAGTTACATATTTGGTCACCACTTCTAGAGAACTAGTGGTCGCAGTAAGATTTTTTATGTAGCATTTAGAGTCCCTTTTAAAGTATGGGCAATTAAAACTGCAGTTCAACATGCAAATTAAATGTATAAGCATACACATTATACAGTATATACACACATGTATACAATACATATATACACTAATCTATATAATAGGAATGTGGCATCTGTGAAATTACAATAAGTCCCATCTTACTACTATAAATAAAGTCTGTGTCTTTTAATTTAATTATGCACACTAAATAAAGGTTATACCTTGCTTTCGTCAAATGCCTGGTAGTTAACAGAAACACATCTGGATTGATCATTAAGTTATACAAAGCCAGCAGCATTGCATAAACTTGGTTTTATGTTGATGTGAAATATAAGAACGGATCCATTTTTGTTCTGCCGCCAACAAAAATGTTGGCTTGCCTTCGAGAAGAAATATCTAGTGACTCTATTTAAAATGTAAAACCCACTTGGCACTGACATAGGAAATATGTTTCCATTGTATAGAAGGCTTGCTATGGCATCATCCAAGAAATAGTTTCAAGTGAAATTATACGGCATTTGGTAATGATATGTTCAGCTGAAATGATTAACAATAATTAAGATATTTTTCTGTTAGAAAGGATAGTTTTATATGCTGTCTAAATTGCTAAAAAAATGTAATCTTCTTAGTGCTGTAGAACTTTGGTGGTAAGTCAGTGGTAACTACATAAAAGCTGCAAAAGTAGATTTGATGTTTCCAGTCCCATCTTTGAACTTTTGCCACATGTATTATTATTTTTAATTATAATTATTATTATTATTATTATTATTAATAATAATACATTGTTCAGTCTTTTCTATGTTTATCCAATCAATTTGCCCAGAGTAAATTAAGGGTTTGCTATAAATATTTTAACAGAAAAAAAGATCCCCTGCACTCAAAATATTAAGGGAATTTGGTGCAAAAAAGCTACTAAAGATGCCCTGCTTGCCGTCAGCTTGAATGTATTGCAATATGGATAAACAATACCTGCTTGGTTAAAGGGGAGGACATTTCAGTAACTTTTTTCACAAAATGTTTGAATAATTAAAGGGATACTGTCATAACATGTCCGTTAATAATGCTACTCCAGCAGACTTCTGCACTGAAATCCAATTCTCAAAAGAGCAAACCAATTTTTTTATATTCAATTTTGAAGTCTGACATGGGGCTAGACATATTGTCAGTTTCCCAGCTTCCCTAGTCATGTGACTTCTGCCTGCACTTTAGGATGGAACTACTTTCTGGCAGGCTGTTATTTCTCCTACTTAATGTAGCTGAATCAGTCTCAGTGGGACTTGGCTTTTACTATTGAGTGCTGTTCTTAGATCTAAAAGGGAGCTGTTATCTTGTGTTAGGGAGCTGCTATCTGGTTACCTTCTCATTGTTCTTTTGTTAGGCTGCTGGGGGAGGGGGTGATATCACTCCAACTTGCAGTACAGCAGTAAAGAGTAACTAAAGTTTATCAGAGCACAAGTCACATGACTAAGGGCAGCTGGGAAATTGACAATATGTCTAGCCCCATGTCAGATTTCAAAATTGAATATAAAAAAATCTGTTTGCTCTTTTGAGAATTGGATTTCAGTGCAGAAGTCTGCTGGAGCAGCACTATTAACTGATGTGTTTTGAAAAAAACATGTTTTCCCATGACAGTATCCTTTTAATGTATTGGTGGTGCGCTAGTACACAAGTCCAATAGAAAGCATTCATTTTTACTGGCTGTATTTTCAGATTCAAGCTATTTCCAGGGTCAGGGAATTCGAGTTGCGTTTGAATTAGATTCAAATATGATTCACATTTTCAGGTCGCTCCTTTTTGGATGCATTATAGACGTTTCTTAAATAAGATACCATTCTAGTTTTGAGGTCATTCAAGTTCATTCTAGGTAAAAAAAAAAAAAAACTCGATCTTTAATAAACTAACTGTAAATGATCACAAATACTTTTATAGCAAAACTATAAATAGCATGTTATGAAAGATACAAAAAAAAAAATTTCTGGTGTCAGTATATGAAAAAACTGCTGCATATACTCAGCATTGCTATAGCCACAGTTTCTGATGCTAGATATTGTAGTCATGCAGCAATGTGTGCAATACGATGCAAAATGAGTAAGCATCTCACTTGAGGAATATGTTGAGAACTGCATTTGTCTTGCTGTTTATTTCCTTTAGTTTTAATGATATTTTTAATTTAAAACTACTCCACAAGCCCAGGAGGCAATGTTCCCCGTGCCACCGAATAAAAACATGAGAGAGAGATTTTTCAACACGCTTGATTTTATCATTGACTGTTTGATAAAATGAAAATATCTAAACTCATTGGCCAATTATCTCCGTCTCAAGAGTCTATTTATTATCTCTGCAGAGAATACATGGTTGTATATAAATGTTCTGATTCTGAACATTAATGGTAATGGCCATATTTTACTGACAAATAAACTACATCTCACTGTATTTTTTGTCAGAGACGCCGGCAAATTCTTAAGCATCATTTTTTTGAAGAAGAAAAACAGCAGAAAATAACCAGTATACTCACTTTGTGCAAGAGAACACTAATCTACCTAATGGTGATGCTGGCAGGTAGGATAATGAAAGTCATCATTCCAAAATACATTCTTTTGATGGAAAAGATTTCAGAGGAATTAGGGAATTAAGATATATGCACAGTATATAAAGGCTCCAAGGCAAGAAATAATCCCATTCTCATCTACAAGACTTCTCCGAGCTTCTGCTTTTTCTCTAGAACTCTCTCTCCTTCCTTCCAAATGTTCCCTAAAGACCCACCTATTTAGGAACGCTTATTCAATGTATTTTAATTAATAAGTAATATGTAGTGTTCTAAATCACACATTTGTATCTAAAATCTCCATGTTTCAATTGTACCCCAACCATTTAGTTTGCAAACTTTGATGAGTAGGGCCTTCTAATCCTATTGTACTCTGTAAACCCTTGTTTGTTATTTACGGTTTGTTCCCTGTTTGTTATCAAACATAAATCACTGCGTAACTTGTTGATGCTATAGAAATAAATGATGATGATGACGAAGTAGCAAACTATTTATAATTAAGTGACTTAAAACTGCAATCCACAATGAGATTGCACACAAACTTATCTTACATGTAAAGATAAAAATAATATACACTAATTAACCCCAATAGGATTTTTTTTCTGCCTCAAATAAGAGTTAATTATATCTTAGTAGTGCAAGGTGCAGTTTCATTATTACATAGAAAAAGGAATCATTTTTTAAAAAAGTGAATTACTTGATTAAAATAACATTTACATTTTCGATATCAGGTTTCTGGATAATGGATCGCATACCTGTAAAAGCTATGCATCCAAAATAGCAACTCCAAACTACTTATTTGAGAATCAAGATTAAATATATACAGTAATCAATATCTATAACAAATATATTCATTAATCTTTAAAAATTTTGTGGGCCGTAGTAAGAAAATAAATAATTTGAGAATCAAGATCTCAAATATATACAGTAATCAATATCTATAATACATATATTCATTAATCTTTAATAATTTTGTGGCCCATAGTAAGAAAATAACTAGGTGCATGCAGTGGTAAGTTTACACGGAGAATTGTAGACATTAGGCCAGATTAAATTTCAAATTCTATCTAATTCAATTACATACAATATGTTCCCATAGAGCCAAATGCAATTCAATGAGTGAAAACTTTGATATCAATGGGTAAAACTGAAAATGAATTAGGATAAAGACTTCTCTCTTTCAGATTGTCCCATATAGCTAGAGAAAAGGTTTTTCTCCTGGAATTAAATCTTACATATAAGCTTTCATAAACGTATAAAATAATGTTTTCTTAATGGATTGGGATCTGGCCCACTGACCCATCTATTTGCATCCAGAGAACCCCTCTTGCTTTTCAAATGTGTAACCCTCAAGCAAAAAGTTTTTCTGGAAGGGGGAAAGATGGCTCTCTTAAGTAAACACTGTCTCCACTAGAGCAAGGATAATAGTGAGAAGGTAGGTCACAGTAGGTGTGGAAGTTAAGGGTATGAACACTGTTGATATATTTCATTGGAACAGCCTATTCCAATGAATGGGGCGAATGGTTAGTGTCAGAGTGTAATAATAATATAGGATTTATATCTATTATCTAATTCCCCCAATCTCTCTGACACCGCAATGCCAACGGCCCAAGCCAGGATATGGACAGGGAGATGGTCAAGTTTTCTTCTAGATGGACAGTGGTCTCTCATATAAATGATACTAGGGCATGATAATAAATAATCTTCATTCTGCTATTATAAACCAGAGTGTTAGCATAGTCTCTTAGGGCCCTGTGAGGAAGTGTTGCTCGATAACTGATTTTGCCTTCCTGTCTGAAATTACTAGACACTAGCTCAGGAGGTCGCATGCGGTTGGAACCAGATAACCATCTTATCTTGCAATACTGCACATCTTGCAAGAATATAGAAATGTATGTCAGTAAGTTTCAATGCCTTACAATCTCTAGACCATTTATGGTATGTCCGTGTACCCCCACTTCTGTCTTACAATTTATGACATCAAAAATGGTATAAAAGCTTATGTCAAGTGGGAGTACCTTTGGAAATTCCTTGGGTGACATTCCGTGTGTTACTCAAACAGCTTACCCAGACAAAACGTTTATGTTATCTAGACTAAATAAATTGCCTCATTATTACTAAAGGTTTTCCTTTACTAAGCTTTGTCTTACATGAGATCAAATTGGTATTACTAAAAATACCATCAATACACATGCAGATTATCGGTGTGGTCAGTGTCGCTTTGTTTTGTTTTTTTTTTTAAAAAAAACTGACCGATGCGTAAATACATGGTTTCAATCTTAGGCAATGGCAAATTACGCCAACTTATTTATGCTGTGGTCAGCTTTTTAAAAAACCTCTCCGTGAACCGCAGCGAAAATCCACGTGTGTGTCCATAGCCTAAAAGCTGTTAGCAAACCTAAGATAACCAAGAAGAGGGGTAACTCGGTAAGATATTTTACCCCACTGACAAATTCATAAAGGGGAAAGGTAAAAGCCTGCACCAATAATTATGGGAGTATGTATCCAAATGTGAGTTTTTTTAGCATTCAAAAAAAAAAAAACTCAAAAATATCAAATGTGTGGTTATTTGTGGAAAAAAAACAATTAATGAAAAAACTGGATTGCTTAAAATGTAAAAAAATAAAATACTGGAACACAGTTAAATTACACAGTTAAATTACATTCTACCCTTAATTTTTGAGTGCTAAATTTGATTTAATCTCGAAAATGTGAATTTAAAAATAGCTTGTAATTTGAAAATGCAACTCCAATTGACTGCTACATGATGTCATGTTTGAGATAGGGTCAAATTTATTCAAGTTTTCACCTCACTTTTACTGAATCGTTTTTATTTTTTTTTGCAAAAGTTGGAATATGAATATGAGTTCCAAAAGCATTTTATTCATGTTTTCATGGGGGTTTTTTTCGCTTAAAGGGGAACTATTGTGAAAATGAAAATTTAATATGTTTCCTCACAGTGAAGTAAGAAACTTTCTAAATACAATCAATTATTGTTTCTGAAATAATCAACTTTATCTTCACTATTCCTCTCTCAGCATCTGTTTCTCTTCATTCTGTCTTCATGCAGCAGTTGGGTGTCAGATGAATCATCCAATATATCTTATAGGGGGGCTTCCTTTCCTAGCAGATGTATTAGACCTCACTCAAATAACTGATTCCAATACAAATGAAATCTAACAAAATAACTGCCTTTTGCAAAAATTCTGCATGTAGAGAGACAAAATTTCTGGTGATTTTAATAGAGCTCTAATACATCTTCTAAGCAAAATGAACCCACCTGTAAGATATTTTGGATCATTCATCGACACCCAACTCCTGAATAAAGACAGAGAGAGGAATAGTGAAGATTAACTTGAATATTTCAGAAAGGGTACAGAACTTTTTAATAGATTATATTTATAAAGTTTTGGAACTATTCAAATCACAATTTTACAGCACAAAAAAAAAAAAGAAAAACTTGAATTCTAATGTTGATAAATCTGGCCATATTTCTAATGTTCTTTTTCATTTGTGGTTTTCCGATAAGGTGTCTAAATATAGGAGTACTAGGAAAAACCATGTTGGCCTCATGCAAATTGAATGGAATCCTTTTGTTTCTAACCCATGAGGTTATTATTAACAAGTATTTATATAGCGCCAACATATTGGTTAAACACGTTTAACAAATTTTCAACAATCTCTTTAACATTAGACATGCCTAGTCCTGGAGTCCTAATGGGGAGATTACCTGCAATTTGGTTACTCACACTTTGACCATCACTGGCTGAATGTATTTACTGGCTGACTCATCTAATTGGAAGCTGCTGCGCATTCAGAAGTACATATTGAAAATCCAGAAATGGGTTTATTAAGAATAAAATAGGCAGTTTGTAATAATACCTGGGATGCGGTGCAGGGTCGCTCCTGCCATAAGGCAAAGTGAGAACCTTGCCTCAGGAGGCATGGAGCGTTAAAAATCCAAAAAGCCGAATTAAATTTTTTTAACACAGAAATTCAGCTCTACTAGTGCAGTGAGCGCAATAGCACTCAAAGGACTAGTGATACTCACCGCCTGGACCTGCTCCGACGCTAAAAGCTTAATGTGCAGAGCAGAAATGCTGCTGGGCGGTGGGGACACCTACTGCCTCCTCTCCTGCGTGCCTCCAGCCTCCTCCTATCCTGGCGAACTATGTCTGACGTCATATCGCTTGGTGCGAAATTTTAATTTTTAAAGGGCCCACAGCCAATTGTTCCTTACCCAATGTAGGTCTCTTTCCTGATAGTTCCTGGGTGTGATTGAAGTCTGATTACTGTGTTTTGACCCCCTGCCTGTTTACTGTCTGTACCAACCTTTGCTTGTTCCTGACCATTCTCTTGGATCCTGGCTTTGTACTGTACTGTGTGGTTTTACCCTGGCCTGTGTTCCGACTACGCTACTGGTTCCTGATTCTGTACTGCACTGCCTAATTAGTTTTGAGCTTGGCCTGACCTTCGACTATGCTCTCTGTTCCCCAATACTTTCTACGCTCCTTAAATCTTCTCTCATAACCTCCTCACACGCTCGCATTCAAGACTTTGTAGGGGCTGCACTCTCTACTGGAATTCTCTCCCACAGTCTTAACTTTGTTTCAACTTTTCTGCTTTCAAAAGATCTCTTAAAACACTTATTTAGAGAAGCCTATCCTCACTCTGTTACCAAATGCAATACCATATGCTACATCTCTCACCTGCTTACTTCTGATCTTGCCCACTGCCTCATTCCCTCCCCCCCCCCTTTAGATTGCAAGCTCTTTTGCACAGGGCCTTCCTTACCATTATGTATGGAACTCTATGTTCTATGTATGCAATTCATGCGATTTCTTTGTAGAAACACATTTATTTTACAGAGCTGTGCATTATGTCGGCGCACTAAAAATACATCATAAAAATAATTAAAAAACTGGGTAAATAGACAAAATAAATATAATAATTTAGTTAGCCAAAAATGTCATCTATAAAAGCTGGAATGAATGGATGCCCGACATAATAGCCAGAACACTACTTCCTCCTTTATTGCTCTCTAACCTAATAGTTAGCAACTCAAAAGGGGGCACATGGGACATAACTGTTCAGTGCGTTTGCTTTTGATCCTTGGAACATAGGGCAGATTCAAAGGCAATCTAATTGAACACTTGTGTCCCATAAGCCAATGATTGGTTACTCAATGGTTAACTACAAAGCTGCAAAGGGGGAAGTTGGGTTCTGGCTATTATGTTAGACATCCAGTCACTCCAGCCTTTATACATTAAATATTGAAAACATTTTTTATTTTGAACAGCCTATCAATTACCAAGTTTAATTTTTAAACTAATTTATCACTTTTAAGAATCAGAATTATTTGTAAAGGATACACGTGGTGTTGATTAATTCACATAGGTGCTTAATGGCCTGCCAATAGCAATGAATTAGAACATAATTTTGGACAGTCTAGTACAAATTGGACAAGCAAACAATGACACTTTCCTCTGTTCATTGGCTGATTTAACCTAGCATGTATGCCTCTTCTTGTGTGTGTGTGTGTGTGTCCACAGGGACGTACTATATTTAAATGGCAGCATACCAATTTGGTATTATCCAAAGGCTTATTATTATTATTAGTAAAAAAATATTTTTCATAAAGAGCCTTTATTTACAGTATAGACAAACGTTTTACAAATGATCTGTTTTATATGATACTTTTTAATGTTCAGGCATAAAAAATGCAAGGATATGATTTAATAAAAGAATACTTATTTTGGCTAGAAATATTAAATAGATGTTCTGAATTCAACTTAATATCCTTTTCTGCAATATAACCGTCTTCATCTTGAGTAGAAAATAATCATCATCATTTGTGAAAAAAAAAAAAAACCCTTGATCTTACTTTAAGCATGCTTAATTTCGTTGTATTGTTTCAGCATTTTTGGTGCATTTAGTAATAATTACTTTTGCCTGGGATAATCATTAAAGGAAACATTACTGCATAATCTTTATTAAGCCACATGCAACCCATGACAAAATAAGGTTTCACTTGCTAGCAATCATACAGAATGAATGTATTATCTTGGTAGCTTTATTTCCTTGCCAAAGGACATGCCCTACTTTCTTGTCTATTGGATTCAGGAGCTTAACCACTAAAGGCCGGATTGCTTTCCAATTCATTGGCCCCAAAATGCCAGGGCTCACAAAGCATACTAATTGCTGCTTGTATCCCTGCAGATCCTACTATAATGTATAGATGAACCATTGCCATTAGCAATCTGTAACAAATCTTGATGTGATTTGACAAGAAATGAACTTTCTCAAAGCAAAGTAAAAATGGGCATCTACAATTATTAGTATTAACCGACTTTCTGGTGTGAGGTTTGCTACATTTGCAGAAAGTTAATACATCTTTGGCAAACAATTTTTGTAATCATACAATATCTTACTTAACAGCATTAGGCTGCAGAGAAAGCTGCAAGGAAATATTTTTAAAGGGAAGCAAACCCAATAATAACATTTTACCTAATGAAAGGAAATAGAATTCCAAGCAGTTTTCCAATATATGCGAATTACAAATGTGTAATGACTCCAAAGTTATTTGTAAATGTAATTGCTATTGAAATCAGTAGCCAGCTATACTTCCGCTGAGACTTCTCTTTACACAGTGTCGGACTGGGAAGCCAGGGGCCCACCAGAAAACTCTAGACCGGGGCCCACCAAAAAACTTTAGACCATGGGCCCACTTTCCAAACTATTATTCCTCTTGTCATTTAACCTCTTTATTCTCCTAGTTTTTTTTATATCTCCTTACTATACTCTAGTCTTTCAACATTAAGCCTATTTTTTCCCATGAAGAAATAGAGAATGACTATGAAATAGACTAAATGGTTAGAAGCAAGAGGGCCCACTGACACCTGGGCCCACCGGGATTTTTCATGGTATCCCGGTGGGCCAGTCCGACACTGGAGCCTTACATGCTTCTTAACACGTCTGTAAAACAGCTGGCTTTTGCTACTTTGTTTTAGTAGTCAGAAACAGCTGTGAATAGAATAGAAGGGCATAGATACTGCTTTAATAATTACATTTACAAATAACTAAGACCATTGGAAATTTAGAATGAATCTATGCTGGAAAGTTGTTTAGAAATAATTATTCTTTCATTATGCAAAATGTTATATTTGAATTTGTTGCCCCTTTTAGAGGAGGCAATTATGATTATAAAAAGGAAACATAAAATAATAATTTCTAAATAGCGATGGGCGAATTTGTCCCATTTTGCTTCACAGAAAAATGTGTGAATTTCAGCAATTTGTGAAACACATTGAAGGTAATGGGCATCAAAATAATTTTGACGCCCACGATAATTTTTATACACGCACCTATTTTGGCCAAATGCGTGCGAATCAATGAAGTCCAAATAATTTTGACACGCAATAATGTTTATGTGCATCAAAATAGTTTTTGCGTTTTTGATGCAGCGGATTTTACAGCAGCAATTTCGCAAATTTATTCGCCATTGGCAAAACGTAGAAATTCACTGCAAATTCGCGCCTGCCAAATTTATTCACTCAATAACTACTTATGAAAGCTGAAACAGTTAAAGGATAAAGGAATTGTCGTCTGTCTGCAGCCATTAAGACTCAATCTCTTTATCCTTTGCAAATGAGGCTATACATTTAGCTAGCTGCCTCAGGGGCTTCAACTATAAGGCTAATAAGGTTACAGAGAACCATAACTGGAGTGGTGATAGTATAACATTCTTACTAAAGAACCAGCACATTGTAGTCTATTCCATGCCCTAACTTTGGTGCAGATTTATCCAAATGTGAGTGAAGAGCTTCACTAATAAAAACTCACCCACATTCTATTAATTCCTATGGGATTTTTAGAATTGTATTTATCAATGGGTGAAAGTTAGAACTTACCATTTGATGAATACGGTTCTAAAAATCCTATAGGAATAAAATCTCTAAATTCACATTATCACTGGGGTCTTGGGTTTAATTTTAGCCTGGGCACCATCTGCAAGGAGTTTGTAGGTTTTCCCCATACTTACATGGGTTTCCTCGGGTAGTTTTCTTCAACATTCCAAAAACATACAAGTGGCTAGACCTGTAGGTCACTAGACCTCCTTGCAGACATCCCTAGCTCTGTTTAATGGTCCCTCAGACATATCCTTGTAGACGTGTCAGTTGATATATTATTCATTTGGTCCTGCTAAACAAATTTATACATGAGCCTGAGAATGAATAAGTGCAAGCTATTTAGTAACCTCAGCTGGGAAGGCATATGTTTTCAGTATACTCGCGATACAATTAACAATATATTTTTTTACTGCTACCATTTATATTTATATACACATTCATCTTTACAGTGGCCAGTTTTATCAGGAGCCATTCAACCTGCCGGTATGTTTTTAGAGTATGAAAGCCAATGTAGGAATCCCGTGCAGACATGGGGAGACTATAAATACTACAGGTATGGGATCAATTATCCAGGAAACCCATTATCCAGAAAGTTCCAAACTACGGAAAGTCCATCTCCCTTAGACAACATTAATTAATCAAAGAATCCAAATTTTTAAAATGTATTTCCTTTTTCTCTGTAATAATAAAACAGTGCCTTGTACTTGATCCAACCTAAAATATAATTAATCCTTATTGGAAGCCATTCAGTGTATTTAATGTTTACATTATTTTCTAGTAGTCTTAAGGTTTGAAGATCCAAATTACAGAAAGATCCATTATCCGGAAAGCCCCAGGTCCTGAGCATTCTGGAAAATAGGTCCCATACCTGTACTTGTAAATATGCCCAGGCCAGAATCAAGCTTAGGCATGAAAATTCTATTTTATCTTATTATGGGTATGGGACCTGTTATCCAGAATGCTTGGGCCCTGAGCTTTTCTGGATAACAGATCATTATTTAATTTGGATATGCATACCTTAAGTACTAGAAATTTGTGTAAACATTAAGGGGCCCATTTACTAAGGGTCGAAGTGAATTTTCGAATTCAAAAACTTCAAATTTCGAAGTAATTTTTGGGTACTTCGACCACCGAATAGGCCAAAATTCAATTTGAATTGAAAAAAACTTTGAATATTCGACCATTCGAAAATAGAAGTGCTGTCTGCTTAAAAAACTTCGACACTTCGCCACCTTAAACCTGCCGAATTTCAATGTTAGCCTATGGGGACCTCCCAGAACCTAGAAGTCGAAAAAATACTTCGACTATCGAAGTATCAAATTCGATGATCTAATTTCGAAGTTTTCTAAGTTCGAAATTTGACCCTTAGTAAATGTGCCCCTAAATAAACCAAAAAGGCTGGTTTTGCTTCCAATAAGGATTAATTATATCTTAGTTAGGATCAAGTACAAGGTACTGTTTTATTATTACAGAGAAAAAGGAAATCATTTAAAAACATTGTGGATTATTTGGCTAAAATGGAGTCTATGAGAGATGGCCTTTCCATATTTCAGAGCTTTCTGGATAACTGGTTTCTGGATAATGAATCCCAAACCTGTATTTATTTTATCATATATCTTCTTCTTGCCAGAAGTGTTTGGATGTTTTGGACTCGTGCAACCTATTTTAGAAACCATATATGTTTAGCATGAGCTTAATAACCATAATTAATCTTTATATGTTTTACCTGTTTTAATGTTTGTTAAAAACAAGTTCCTTTCCTAAAACAATTCATATAAAAATAAACTGTATATACTCTGTAGTCATCGAAATGTGAAGAATTATTCCATTATATTCTAGGTTCCCTGTATTTTATGCCAGAATGAACAAGCAACATAGATGTGGAATATTTTTTTTCCTATATGTTTATTGTCCATAATCCTCTGGGAGGAATAATCATACTAAATGAGTTCTTCTCCTCTCACAGTAATTCTATTGAATCCAGAGAGAACAGCATCATAAAGAAGGAGTAAAAAGTCAATTTGGATTGTTTAATTATAAAAGAACTAGAAATGTTTGCTTATTTTAATAAACCGAGGTGAGAACACATTTACAGCGCAAGTCCTTGGTATTGGAGTATATATATTGGTATATATATTTGATAGAAATTGATTGTCTATTCACCAAGGCATTACATTTAAAGTCAATGTATAATGACATTTATTTCTCATACAATTTTTAGCTTTGCTTAATAACTGTCAGCATTTGAAGATCTTTAGGGGAAACCCACTTCTTCTAAAGCTCTTCCCAGATGAACTACGGGATTCTAGGGCATTTTGTCTGACCTTATCATTGAACTGAGCGCTTAGTCGTCTCTTCCCCAAGACCAAAATAATAGAGATTTTTTTAACCATCACCTAAGGATTTATGGGCAGAGACATGCAACAATATCGCTCTATGACAGGATAGAATGAATTTCCGTGTGCACAATGGGGTTAGGAGATCTGCAAGTATTTCCCACTATTGCCTCTCAATGGCTCAGCTGTCAAGCATCCTGTTTGTACAGGTATGGGATCCATTATCAGGAAATCCATTATCCAGAAAGCTCTGAATTACAGGAGGGCTATCTCCCATAGACAAGTAATTCAGATTTTTTAAAAACAATTTCTCTGTAATAATAAAACAGTACCTTGTATTTGATTCCAACTAAGAAATAAGTAATCCTTATTGGAAGCAACACCAGCCTATTGTGTTTGAATTAATGTTTATATGATTTTCCAGTAGACTTAAGGTATGGTGATCCAAATTACAGAAAGATCCCTTTTTAAAAACCCCAGGTCCCGAGCATTCTGGATAACTGGTCCCATACCTGTAGTATGAAAGAAAAGAAATTGTGCATGTCGCCAGAAACCAGACCACATAGTGCTCAGTTCAATAACGAGCCCCGATAGATTACTAATTTAATTGCGTTATAGATTTCTGAGTGGTGTGGCTTGCAAACAGAAAAAAATCAACTTTAAATTAAATGGGGAAAATACACTTTAAATAGGTATAGATATTTACAGCCCAGGGCTATACACACTTGACAATATCATTAGAACAACTGCCAAAATTGCGTCCTAAATGACTTTCCCAGACTCACATTTACAGGAAAAGAAAGTCATCCAATTAGATCATGTAAGATATTTTTGCCTAAGGAACATCGGCGATGGAGACGGAGGTCAGGTTGTACGACACATTCTCTCACCTAGCAATCCTCAATTCAACCCCTGTGTTGTGACCCTAGAACCTTTTTTTCATATATAATGACTCACAATTCCTCTTAGAAGTCAGACAGTATTTCTTCTCGAATAATAGTTACAATCCATTTTTCCTTTTTAACAAATTGATTGCATTTTTAATAAGCCAGCTGTAGAGCACCGTCAATGACACAATTAAAAACCTCAATATTGCTTTTCCCTGTCTGCTTTATCAAAGGTGTTCAGGTGCATGGTAAGTACTTAGGATCAATTAATCGTCTTATGAATTGCAGAACAGACCCTTTAGCACTGAAGGGATTAACATGAATTGGAGAAGCATTAATACCCTTTTCCATAATGCTTCCTAAAGGTGTGAGCAATCTTCATGTAGCCTGCATTAATTGTATCTGTGTCTCAAACGGTTAAGTAAGCTGATTTCATTTCAGCTCACTTTATTGTCTACACAGAACAACTCTGATTGGTGGTCCCCTGTGTGGTGATCCAGATTTCAGTAACTACTCTCACCATGCAATAGTAACAAATCATTCAGAAACTAGTGCCAAGATGCACTTCACACTCCTCTGCATTCCAATGCACAGCCCAGAATTATTGTGCTTGCTCAATTATTATACACATCTGTATTTCTTCACCCCAGTTCCAAAAGAAAATAGAAAAACCAGATATTTATTGGCCTTTAAACATTATTTGGCCAGGGAATGAGAAATGCACTCTGAAAAGGTCAATCTTAATTTAAAAAAAAAAAGGTTTGTCATGGTAGGAATATATACTTGTAAATAAGTCCATATAAACATGGATGTTCACCTTAAAATAATTGTTTATTGTTGTGTAGAAGACAATTTACAATTTTTTTGTTGTTTTGAATGATTGGCAATTTTTTGTTCTACAGTTTTCAGACTTTGCTAGCAGTTTATTACCCTTGTAACCAGATCTTAAAATTAAAATGGGCACTAGAGGGCTTGAAAGGAAAATAAGCAATAAAAAGGCTAACGATAAAAGTGGTGATTTACTAAGGCCCTGTGCAGGCCCAGACTGGGACTAGAATTTTAAGTACACAGAGGCCAAAACAGCCCCAATCAACTCAATAAACAGTGACAATCTATGGTATCTCATAGCAACCCCTCTGGCATTTGCCAGTATCCACAGATTGCTTGACCCTGTGCTAGAGAACTAAAGGGCACAATGTGTGCACTTGTTTCTGGGCGCTTCTGTGCACCTCATACAAGATTCATAATCCATCATGAGGCACAGAGCACAATATTGGTGGGTGCAAGGACAGGGCTCCTTAGCACCTGGTGCCCACTAACACTCATTTAATTAACTGTCTGAATAACACATGTTATAGAGCAGAAGACACCCAAGTGCCAGGATGTGAAGACAAGCCTCCTTGCTCCCTCTCACCATCAACTGCTTACATCAGTGTCTGAATAAAAATCAAGTTTGAGGGTTTGTTGGTGTGAAATTGGGGCATCTGGGAGCAAAGAGACCTCCTTCTAGTGCAAAGTGGCGCGAGTGCAAACATGCAAATACAGGATGATTACACCGATGATTTGCACCTTGCTCTTTGTAAATATTTGTCTTTGTTTCTGGACAGCTCCATTGTGTACCAGTTACGTAATTACTTATATACTTACTATGCAACTGCTGTTTATTTACAATTCCATTAAGACTTAACTGGTAGAAATTAACAGTGTGAATGGGGTGTAGGAAAGGATGAAAATCCTAAGAATGAAAAGTGGGGGTTTAAAAATGGGATGAAAAGGATGGGTAGCAAAACTGATAAAGGGTAGAGTAAAGCATATAAATAACATGTGTTTCTAAAACACTGACTTTATTAAGTAATCAAAACTTCTCAAGTTTGGAGATCCCCAGCAGGTAAGAGAAAGACAAAACTAAAATGGTAATTGGATGGAAACAGCAGAGGCAGAAGAAAAGAAACAGGAGGTGTTCGTGCCTACCAGGTTATGTTTCTCAATCTACGAATAAAGAAAGCAGATTAGAAAAGATGCTGAGGCTTCATGTTCTCATGATTTGGCAAGTTGACCACCTTTGCAGAGTTGGGAACTAAATATTATACTTAATTGTTAGAGACATGAATGGTTTCAGCATAAAACAATGTTATTTACATTTATGATCCCTCTGGCAAATGCATGAATGGTGCAGAGGTCAATGTCAGAACTGGGGTAGAAGATGTTTGATTAATGGAAGGTGTTTGAGAGGCATTATTGAGGCTCTAACTGGTCATTGGCAAGGGAGTTGAGGAAGCATGACTGTAACAGAATAATCTACCCAGAATTTCATGTCCTAAGAGATATTTTTTTACACCACAACCTGGTTAGGAAAGTACGAACTGATTAGCTTGTTTTGTATAGAAATCACAAGTTCCAATTATCCACTTAAATCCAGTTCTAGTAAAATATTTTACCATGCCATGGGACAGTAATGTCCCTGAGAGAAAGATTTCCTGGGTCAAGTCTGAGTAAGAGTAATTATATAATGGAGCTGCCTCAACACGATGCAAGTCTGATGTGAACTACTGGTCAGTGGTCACCAACCTGAGCTCCTCTTGTAGATAACACCTAAAGACTGAAAGACAAAACCACAGAGATGGTGTCCTAGTCAGTAACGTTTACCACTGTTCCATGCTGCCCCATGACATTTTTACCATTGAAATTCTCTCAGGAAGACCCATTACACCCACAAATATGAGGAAGTGTTTTGTTCCTAGATTGCCTTTTTCTAATAGCACTTAAAGTTCTGCTTTTATACTCTCTGGTCAACAAAGCCCTCGAAGTAATGAAGTAAAGGGAAGTAATAAAACATTTACACAAGACCACAGCAGGTCAGACTAATCCATTATGCGTCTGTAAATATTAATGTACATGTTTAATACTGAACACTGCACAAATGCTAAAGGCATCCACTTAATTATGAGTGCCCTGTCTAACTCTGTCTTTCTCACAAGATAAATTGGGCATTATTTGTTTAACATATTGTTAAGCTGCAATGCTAATTTAGCACAAACTATTACAGGAACTAGGGCCTGCTTACATTCATGATATGAATATTGGATTTGCAACCAATAGTTCAGTAGCTTACGACAAAGGGTGTTGTACGATTTTAAAATAAAAGGGTGAAACACCGTCCCCCAGCTGAAACAGTAATTTTACTGTTGTAGCACTCGCAGAATATAAACGTAGGCTTTAATGTTCTTAGGCAAACTCTGTGTGCATTGCAATTTGATCTGAGCTTCAATGAACATTTTTCTGTTACACTTCTCAAATGTCATTTTCCCAACATTTCCTTCCCAGTGAAGTGTGGGTAACGTTAGAGAAACACAAGAAAATGCATTTAATTAGAATGTCCTTAGGGGAAAGCTTTTCCATGAAGCAGCGGAGGCCATGCCTATGAAAAGAGTTCTATGATTGAGAAAAAGATACACCCAAGTGTTTGCCCTGGAAATGAATGTTCCCTTTTATTTATTTCAATTTTGTTTTCATCTGTAAATCTGATAAGTAACTGGTAAGTGGTAAAATCCGTTATTTAATTTTTTTTTTATGAATATTTCATGGCTGAGTATTATAACATGTTTCTCCTTTCCGGGGAATGGCTGATTATTCACACATGTGCCACACCTACTGAATCTTTAGCTATTTACAAAGAAAAAACTATTATTTTTGAGTCAATTTGGCAGCAAATTTAAGATGATCGTCTTATTAAGATGAGCACATTATTGGCCTGCATATGGGGGCAAAAAAAAAACCTGTCCAACCAAGATATTGCAAGATATTTTCAGGCAGAAATTTTGTAGGATGAGTAATGCATCAGGCCTTCTGATATGATCCAATCCTTGGTTGGTAGCCAAAAAGGGAACCTATGACCCCTTTGGATCAAATCTAGATGGCCAAGCTGGGCAAAGATCTGCTCATTTTGATCGTTACAAATAATGCCAATCATGACCTCAAAGGCAGGGTAAAGAATAGAAATAGATGCGTTGACATATTGGATCTCCTTTTTGGTACACGTCAGTCATATACTTGCATCCTCAACACATTAGAGGTTGTGGATTGCTGTGCATGTCTGTTGGCAGGGGAGCATTGTAGAAGACAGCACCTTTTATGGCATCACTCTCAGCATGTATCACAGTAATGTAAGATGGTAGCTCTCAGGGATGGGCAGCCCAGTTAAGGTGGAGAAATAAATATATAAATATTTGCTGATTGAAAGAACTGGGTCTCTCCATCATACAGGGTGAAAAGTGAAGAGTGGGAATGAGCCTGTTGATATCAGGTAATGATTTAATAATACTTTAGGCTTGTACATGCTGCAGCCGATCATTTATTGGAAACAGAAAAGATAAGTCGACATATCTTAGTAGAGCAAAAAGCAGCAGAGAATTGATTGCATATGTCATGTGCTTGCTGGGGTGGCCACTAAAGTATCTTTAGCTTTGCTGTGATTTGGTGCAGATATCTGACATGCAAAGTGTTATACAGGTATGGGGCCTGTTATCCAAAATGCTTTGGACTTGGGGTTTTCTGGATAATGGATCTTTCCATGATTTGGATCTTTATATCTTAAGTCTACTAGAAAATCATGTAAACATGAAAGGGGTTGTTCACACTTTTTTTCAGTTCAGTTTCTTTCAGATTGTTCCCCAGAAATAAAGACTTTTTTTCAAATACGTTCCATTTATTTATTTTTTACTGTTTTTCCAAAATTTGAAAGTTTCTTGTGTTTCAGTCTGGCAACTCAGTAATTCAGGTGCAGATTCTGATCTGTTACAATTTTACAAGATTTAGTTGAAACATTTCTCAGCAGCATCTCTGGAGTATTAGAAACTATTGTATCAATTCTAACAGCTGCCTGTAATGAAACCCAGAGATTCTGCTCAGCAGGGACAAAGATAAGAAATGTATCAACTAAATGTATCAATTTAGAACAGTCTATAGGGTCGGCGACCCCCACTCCCAGAGTTGCTTTAGAAGTTGAAAAATTACACTTTAGAAAAGCGGTGACACATAGAAAATAGAAAGTAATTGGAAAAAGGTGTTATTTCTGGTGATCTATCTGAAACCAACTAGTTGTTTGAAGGTGAATAATCCCAATAGGCTGTTTTTCTTCCAATAAGGATTAATTATATCTTAGTTTGGATTATTATTACAGAGAAAAAGAAAATCATTTTAAAGCATTTGGATTATTTGGATAAAATGGAGTCTGTAATTCAGAGCTTTCTGGATAATGGATCAAATACCTGTATAATATTCTAACCCAATACAGTACTTACTGAAAATGTAATTGCTGGTTTAGAAAAATAGAATATATGTGAACCTATGGCCAGGACTCGCTTCGGTATTATTTACTTTCAGTATTTATCCTACAGTTATTTAAAACTGGTGTTTGAAACAATTAGCCTGCTACCTGTTTATTCATAAATACAAAGTATATGATATAACACCTTGTGGCCCCCTCCTTAATCACAATCCCTCTATTCTAACTATGAAATTGTGGTTATTAAGGTCTTATAAATGACTTTTTGAGTTCCCACTGGAAAGTAAAATCAAATCTTCTGTGTATGATTTAGACAAATAGGGAGGAGAAAACCTTTTCACCTGCTATAGATTTGCAGAGAAATTGCCAGTGGCAATTTTTTTGGAAATTCGCAATAGAAGATTACCATGTGCTCGGTTTCAGTGGAAAAAGTGTCCTGCGTCAAGATCAGCTCATCCAACATGTGAATTTCATTGCTGACTGCACAGTGTTCATCAGAGAGAGCAGAAGTTCTGCAACAAGCCAGACAAAAATACACATTAGCCACAATGTGATTTTACCTTTCCATTAAATACAAAGCATTTCTGCAACATTGCAGTTTTGATTATTTTTTCAACATTTGATAAATTTTTTGGTGAAGCGAAACAGGACAGTTTCACTTATGTCTAGACAGAAGTGATGCATTTTACTCTGTGCATCCCCCTTTAGAATAATTAATGCTTTAATAGTGTATAACCCATTTTAGGTAAAGGTTCTCATTGAAAACTTCAAGACTCTTTCCCTCTGATAAAGTTCAGTAATTATTTTTATGTCACCAGCCTAAAATAGGGAGCCCTGTACATGTCTCAGCTTTGACAGACAGCAGACAATCAAATCAATCAATGCCTCCTGTCTGAAAGATCAGGGCTCTTCCATCAAATCATGCCCTATCACAAAGCGTTGGAGAACACAAGAGATATTTATAGCTCTATAACTTTATATCCTATAGGCAATTTTATAACAAAACCCAATGTTTAAGTTCAGGGGAGTCAGTATCACTTTAACAGCAGGCTGAAAAAACTCCTTCCCCAAAAGATTTCCATTCAAGCCAAGATAGGGTCAAGTGCCTCTTGTAGGCTTGATTTATCGATATATGTTTTACTACTTTTGAGTCAGTGAGAAGAAAAAAAGCTGCTTTCCACAAATGGAGGATCTCTTGCAATCTTCGTTTTACATCTGAAAAGAAAATGGAATTTCCTGATACTGTAGCTTTCTACTGACATTGGTTCACATTGGACTGCTAAACTTTGGTGTCACACAGATTATCACTGACACCAGAAATTATCCTTTTAAACACAATTATCCCTTGAACCCTCTCTATCGATTGTGGGAAGGGGTTAAGGCTGAACAACAGCATTTCCTATTAATAGAGCCACGATTTGATGCGAACCAAGATTATGGATACAACTTCATTACACACTTTTGCAAACGCAGCAGCTTTCACCATCCTGGAAGTCAGGAGAAAGGCAACGAGGGTAAAAAGCTACAGAGATGAATCTCGCCTGCAGCAAAAGACATGATACAGAAAGCAAATGAAATAATTAACAGTGCACCTTTTCTTCCTTAACCAGTTCTTTTCTGAACTATATATGTATAACTTAGGCTTCACCACCTTTCATTTTATTTTAAACCTATATATGTTCAGTAAATGAGGCATCGAGCAAAAGTCTTAAATTTGTACCGTGACTTTCTCTTCAACTGTATTCCTATGAGCAAAAAGTAGAGGAAAGTCTCTTTCAAAAGAAAAAAAAAACAAAAAAACAAGGCAGAGCTTATAAATATGTTCACCTTTAAGTCAACTTTTAGTATGTTCTACAATGGCTTATCCCGAGCAACTTTGCAAATGGTCTTTATTATTTGTTTTTATAGTTTTTGAATGATTTGTCTCTTCTTTCGCTTTTCCCAGGTGTCAGATGGTAGTCACCGACCCCAGCAGCCAATAAATTGCTCGGTGAGGGGTTTTCCAGATAAAGGGTATTTTCTGTAATTTTGGTCTCTATACCTTAAGTCTGCTAAAACATAATTTAAACATTAAATAACCCCAATTGGATTGTTTTGCCTCCAATAAGGATTAATTATATCTTAGTTGGGATCAAGTACAATGTACTGAATTATTATTAGAGAAGAAGGGAATCCTTTAAAAAAAAAAAAAGTTAATCATTTCCTTAAAATGGACTCTATAATAGATCTTCCAGTGATTCAGAGCTTTCTGGATAGCAGGGTTTCCAGATAATGGATTCCAAACCTGTACTTCAATTTTAATCAGGACCTTTCCTATTCCTATTTCAGGCTCTCATTCAAACCAATGCCTTGTTGCTATGGTAAATAAAAGCCTAGAAACCAGATAGCTGCTGAAATACCAAACTGGGTAGCTGCTTAAAAGAAAGCTAAACAACTGAAAAACCAAAAATAAAAATGGAGACCAACTGCACATTGTTCCAGAATATTAATGGCTACATCATACTAAAAGTTAATGTGAAGGTGAACAACCCCTTTAATGGCGAGCAGTAATAAGATCTAATTAATAGTGATGGGCGAATTTATTTGCCAGGCGCAAATTCACTGCGAATATCCGTGTTTCGTCGGGTACAATTCCAACGCTGGTGACAATTTTGCTGGTGGCGCCAATTAAACGGACGCCCATTGACTTCAATGCGAATGCTGGAAATTCACGTATATTTTGGCGAAACGGGACAAATTCACCCATCACTACTAATTAAGTGCTTAATTATGTTTTTAAAAGTAGACATTGTTAAACATTTCTCCCACCCCCTACTCATTAATGAACTAGTTAAAGAATACCTTATGTAATATTGATTGGGTACATTTTGCTTGATCTAGGGATTTACCAGTAAGAAAGTCATTAGATTCCTGTTCAGCTGACAAGGTGAGTATTAAAAAGACATGTTTTGTTGATGTAAGGTATAAGGACATTTTACCCTCATATGGGCATAATACACTTTTTTGGAACTATTTTCAAGACTGCCTTTGAGTTGAAGTTGCTATATTGCTCATTTTCTTTGAGGCAGTCTCCATAATAGGACAACAGCAGTTGTTGCTGCTGTTTATGGAGATATTTTCAGGCAAGTAACACAAGCAGGTCCCACTTATACATATGGAAATATACACAGCTGCATGTGTTACCGCCTTCTGGGTTTCATTCCACCTATGGTCCTACCTATATCTAGATTGTATGTTGACTCCTTAATAATCAACCTGTGTAAATGCTGTGTAATATATTGATTCTAAATAAATAAAAGATAATAATCTTCATAAAATATACAGAGAATGAATGTTTTGCTCACACATGCCATCATACTAATTATAAGCCCTACTTATTAATAATGTATGACTGTACACATCAGTACTGTGCCTACATTGTCTACTTTTACATTTTAACATTCAGCACAGTCGGATCATTGAACAAATTGAAAATCCAGAAATGGTCTCTTGACATCAGTTTAAAACAGGTGAGTGTTCACTGCATACGCTGATTTACAGCATCTAGTTCTCATACAGCTGCTTAATAACTCTCCTTACTATAGGAAAGGAAATTTGACAGCAAAGAATGCAAAAAAAAACCAGATGACTTTGTCAGAGATATATTTCTCTTCTGGGGATAGAGAGAAATCCTAGCACTGTGCTGTTTGCATACCTTTACCATAACTAGAGAGTTAGATCAGCATTGACTATCTTTCATAAAAATGAGTTTTATTTCACTTTTCCGTTGGCAGTCTAATGGCAAATGGCAAATTAATTAGTTCCTAATAGAATTGATCCTACTGTGTATAAATGTGATCGGGGCCTTTGTGCTGCACAAGTATGCGACCCATTATCCGGAATCCCGTTATCCAAAAAGCATGGAATCCTCAAAGCAACTCTCAAAAGATCTGAAAACAAAGATTGTTCAATATCATGGTTTAGGAGAAGGCTACAAAAAGCTATCTCAGAGGTTTCAACTGTAAGGAATGTAATCAGGAAATGGAAAGCCACAGGCACAGTTGCTGTAAAACCCAGGTCTGGCAGGCCAATAAAAATACAGGAGAGGCATATGTGGAGGATTGTGAGAATGGTTACAAACAACCCAAAGATCACCTCCAAAGACCTGCAAGAACATCCCGCTGCAGATGGTGTATCTGTACATCGCTCTTCAATTCAGCGCAATTTGCACAAATAACATCTGTATGGCAGGGTGATGAGAAAGAAGCCCTTTCTGCACTCATGCCACAAACAGTTGCTTGTTGTAAGCAAAAGCTCATTTAGACAAGCCACAGTACTTTTGGAAGAAAGTGCTTTGTTCTGATGAGACAAAAATGTAGTTATTTGGACATAACAAAAAGAGCTTGGCTGCTACCTACTGTCAAATTTGGTGGAGGTTACAACCTGCTGTGGGGCTGTATGACTAGTTCAGGGACTGGGGTCTATGTTAAAGTTGAGGGTCGGATAAATTCAACACAATATCAAACAAATTCTTCACAAAGTTGAAGTTACGCAGGGGTTGGATATTCCAACAATACAATGACCCTAAACACACTTGGAAATCTACAAAGGCATTTATGCAGATGGAGAAGTACAATATTCTGGAATGACCATCACAGTCCTCCGACTTGAATATCATGGAAAATGTATGGGGTGATTTGAAGCAGGCTGTACATGCTCGGCAGCCATCAAATTTAACTGAACTGGAGAGATTTTGTACGGACAAATGGTCAAAAATACCGCCATCCAGAATCCAGACACTCATCAAAGGCTATAGGAGGCGTCTAGAGGCTGTTACATTTGCAAAAGGAGGCTCAACTAAGTATTGATGTAATATCTCTGTTGGGGTGCCCAAATTTATGCACCTGTCTAATTTTGTTATGATGCATTTTGCATATTTTCTGTTAATCCAATAAACTTTATGTTACTGCTGAAATATTACTGTTTCCATAAGGCATGTTATATATTAAAAGGAAATTGCTACTTTGAAAGCTCAGCCAATGATGAACAAAACTCCAAAAAATTAAGAGGGGTTCCCAAACTTTTTCATAAGACTAAGTAAATGTTTCCTTTGATTGCAAACACTGTTTTCATCACTGTTCCTCAAGAAACCTCAGTAATTTGAGCCATGTTTATCTCTACAGTGCTAAGTTTGCTTCCTTCCTGTTGATGATACCAATTATTGGGTTTATTGTTTATATACATGACCTCAAACACAATTAAAGAGCTTAATTTATATAATATACGGACCAATTACATGTGTGTGTCTCTGGTGTTTTAACTTATTTATATAATAGCAAATCTGCAGCCTTTATTTTAATGCTGCTTTTGCTTAATGACCTTTTCCGTGGAAGCAACGGATACGCCTGTTTTGTTCCTGAGTAATAATTATATGTTTCATTGAGGCTTACCCCGAGGCTCCCTTTGTGTACTGTATATCTTTATGCAGCATGCATATAACTTATTTATGAGCCTTCATAGCACACTGCAATTTTAATGCTCAGGAATATTAACTAAATGTATAGGTTGTTATTGCTTTCTAGATCTGCATTTTAGTGAAGTATATGCTAAAAGGCACATGGTAAATGTAGGTCACTCTATTATGTTTACCCAATGAAAAATCTATCTCTGTCCACATACAGTGCACAGATTTAGTCTAAACATATTACAATTTGCAGAATATTTGGTCAATATGTGACACACCAAGAAAGACTTCATCGCTCATCCCTAACCTTACATCCTTGCATAAAGGACTGGCCCTTCTTTTGCAAGGGCATCACTAAAATATCCAAACCTCACTACCTCATTATGCCATTAGCCATACAAAGCAAAATATCTAGCTGAAAATTTATGATAGTTCCACATATTGCTCATTTAAATCCATGATGTGAAGGATATTGATGATCATCCTTGTCCCACTGCCTACACGCAGATTCTACATGTACATTTATGAAGTGTGACCACTTTTTGCCAGATTCTCTCCATACTCACTCATAGCTCTGGGCTCAGATTACAGCAGGGAGGAGAGGAAGGAGGAGGGGGGAGGAGCAAACTGAGCATGCTCAAGCCCATGCCCTGGAGGTTTAGGCTGAAAATAGGAAGTCTGATACAGAAGCCCATGTGTACACAATAGAAGGAAAGAAATGCTGTTTCTTTTGAGAGAGGACTCAGAGCAACATTACTTCGAGGGCTTTCTGGTATATTTATTTAGACCTTTCTGATAAGGCTTACTTAGTTTTAACTTTTCCTTTTAGTAAAGCTACATTCATGGGGTTGTTCACCTTCAAGCAACTAGTTGTTTTCCAATAGATCATCAGAAATAACGATTTTTTTCCAATTATTTCTATTTGTCACCATTTTTTATAATATTGATGTGTAAAGTGTCATTTTTCACATTCTGAAGCAGCTCTGGGAGAGGGCTCAACTGTAAACGGTTCTAAATTGATATAATCAGTTGATACATTTATTATCTTTGTCCCTGCTGAGTAGAATCTCTGGGTTTCATTACAGGCAGCTGTTGGAATTGATACAATAGTTGCAAATACTCCAGAGATGTTGCTGAGAAATGTATTAACTAAATGTTGCAAAATTACAGACTCTGCACCTGAATTACTGAGCTCCTAGACTGAAATACCAGAGACAGGAACACTGAACTTTAAACTTAGATTTTGGAAAAACAGTAAAAAATAACAGTTTCTATGTAACAATCTGAAAACAACTGAACTGGAAAAAAAAAGTGTGAACAACTCCTTTAAAGCTGGCCATATACGCAAAGATCTCATCGTACAAATCGAGGATTCGTACAATTTTCGTAACGTATGTGTTGAGTCCTGATATTTTTCATCCGGCGGAGATCGGTCATTTGGTCGATCGGAAAGGTTAGATATCCGGTAATATCTCTGCGTGTATTGCCCATCGTACGATTTTCAGTGGGAGACTGTCACTAGCTTTGTCTATCGTATGATTGCTGTCAGGGGCAGAACATCGGCTGATTTGTTCTTTAACTACTTTATTTGGTCGGAATGGTAAGACTTTGATCTGAATGGTTAGTGGCATGTTGGGAGATGGGAAAGTCCGATCGTACATTGATTCGTACGATTGGATCTTTGCATCTGTGGCCAGCTTAAGACTCCCAAAGTTTCGATATTAGAATCTAACTGAGCACATGCTCTGCTTAATATGTGTGCATTTTAATAACAGTTTAGTTACATTTCACTAAAAAAAAAAGATGCTACATGTAAAAAAAAAAAATAAACTTACAAACTGTTACAACAAAATAAAAAACAAAGAAAAATGTGTGTGTGTTGTGTGTGTAGCAAATATGTACTGTATCTGGAGTGTCTTTACAGAGAAGAGGGAGAGATCTTTGCAGACAGAAGGAACTGAAGAGGTTTTGTTTGAAGAACCTTTCTTATATATTCCCTGTATAGACACAGTGCTGATTATTATAACTCTCACTTCCATGTCAAACCTTTTCTTTTCAAACTTCAAAAAAAGTTTCTTTGCTTGAAAAAGCAACCAACAAGATACTTTTCTTGGTGACCAAACAGATATGGCATATTTGTGTTATAATTAAAAGTTACACAGGGAATTATGCATCCCACCTTACAAAAAATATAAGCATATTAAAAGCCCAAAGGGACTTTGCAACCAACCAACAATTTGTATTGTACAATACAAAAAAGTTTGTATGGGGATCTCTATCAGGCCTCCCAACCAAAAATAAGGCAGATGTTGATTGAGCAGGTTTATAAATCCTGTTGGGGTAAGGAGCTATGGGCATATGAGCGAAACATCCGCTTGTATGTTAACTTTGCCTAAAAAGCATATCTTGTAGGGGCAGATTTATCTAAGTTAATTTTTTTGCCCAAATAGCGCATTAGACCGAATTTGATTCGAAGTTTTTCCAAAAAAAAAACAACTTTGATTATTCAAAGCCCACCAATTGACTCCAAATAGGTTATAGGAGGTTCCCCATGGGCTAAAACAGCAATTTGACAGGTTTTAGATGACGAATGGTCGAAGTTGAATTTTTAAAGAGAAAGTACATGATACTTTTCGAAATTCAAATTTTCTAATTTTTTTAAAATGCAAATCGAATTTGGACTATTCCCTAGTTGAAGTACACAAAAATTACACAAATTTTCACTTTGTTTTTGATAAATCTGCCCCGTAGTGTATGATCGGTTTAGTTGTACATTCACATACACAAGAGATGTAAAACTCCCATAAACTCAAAATTAAAAAAAAAAAGGACCAATTTTTAAATTCCAGTTTATAGAATCAACCTGCAAATTCGAAAAAAAAAATCCAAATTGATTGTAGGAGGTCCCCAATAGGCTAAAACACCAATCAGTTTTAGATGGCCAATAGTTTAATTCTTAAAGGGACAGTACATGATAATTTCTAAAATTCAGATTTCAAATTTTTTAAACTCGAATCAAATTTGGACTATTCTCTAGTCAAATTACACTAAAATAAATTCAAAATTGGACTCCTGATAAATCTGCCCCAGGTGTTATATGTATATGTTATAGTATTGAATCCTTTCCTACCATATAAACCAATGTCAGAGTTATAATGTCACATCTTGCACTTTTATTATCCTGACTCTTTTCTCAGAATAAACACCTGCAGTACTTGCACGTGTTATCTTGACAGCGCTATATAAATAAATGATGATGATGATGATGATGATGATGGTGGTGTTACAACAATCAAACATTAGGTGGACCACAACACATACAGTGCAGGGCACCGAGTTTAAATGCAAATTGGACTACAACACAGTTTATCTGGTTATTAAACAGAACGCAAAGAGCACTTGAAAATAAGTTTGTTCCATTTAAGGAAAGAAAGAGAAGAAGAGAGAAGAGACACCTAACAGAACGAAATACACATTGAAAAATATTTCTCAATAAATATTTTAGGGCCAAAGTGCCAACATCTTGATGAAACTCTTAGAGGATTATACAGTGTTCATACATAATTAATATTCAGCTCAGAGTGCTATTGATAGCTATCTGCTGTTCTGCTTGCATTTTAGCCCTACTTTGTTTGACAGTTTCTGTTATGAAACAATTGATTCCAAGAGTGTTTCTGGAACAGTAGCTACTGTACAGTATGTTGTAAGAAATAGCTTTTTGAATGTTTAAAATGCAACAGCAGTTTGAAATTCCAAAACATTTGAACTTTTTATTTCATGATCCCGTTCACTGGGATCCATTTTAATTTTTTTTTTTTTTTATTTATGAGATGTAATAAATGATTACAGAAATGTAACGAAGACTGCAAATAACCAGGGCCAAGATTGTCATGCTGCATTTTCATTTTGTTACACAGCTTGTGAGTGATTTATCAAAGTTTGAATAAAATGACCACAATTCAAATTTTTTTTGCAAAAAAAAAAAAAATCAAACTTGAAAAACTCAAATGGAAAAATTTGCCATGTAAAAGCTTACAAGTTCATATAGAAAAGTAAATGGGAGCTGTCCTAGGCATAATTCTAGCCATTTTTTTTCAATACGAGATTTTACCTTATAAACTCACAATTGTATCAAATTGAATTATTCTTGGATTTTTTAATAAATAGGCAAACCTCTAAAACCTCACAAATCAATGTTTTGCTAAATAAGCCTGATCATGTTAAAAGTGCAGAAATATAGCACAGGTATGGGACCTGTTATCCAGAATGCTCGGGACCTGGGGGTTTCCTGATAATGGATCTTCATATCTTAAGTCTACTAGAAAATTATTTACTGTAAACATTAAATAAACCCAAGAAGCTGTTTTTGCTTCCAATAAGAATTAATTATATCTTCGTTTGGATCAAGGCGATGTATGGTTTATTATCCCGCTGTTTCTAACAAAGCATAATAAATATGCTCCTAACTATCACTGACACTAAAGGCCTTCAAAGAAAGTAGCTGAAGTCTGTCTAGCAGAATACAATTGTCTAAATTGTCAGAAACAAGAAAAAAATAGAAAAAATTAAATTGCAAAAATGCAAATACATTTTTTTTCTAATAAAGATCCACTTTACAGTATATGGCTTTATACACAGCTATATGTGAGGGAAACCTTTCTTATGTAAAATAGAAAGCTTGCTGTCAAGAATCGTATTTGCAGTTGCTGGAATCATTATTATTATTTGTTATATAGCTAAACATGCATAAACATTTCAAATTCTGCTGCTCCTGGCACTTTAGTATTCCACTATTTTGACAGACCCGAAACACAATGAAAATAATGTATGGATGTTATTTATTTACATGGAGTTTTTGACGTCTTAAAGCATGTATGATATCAGTTCTACTAATCATGTCATTTGTAGTTGGTCTTAACCTTTTACTTCTTGTTTTTTATTTTAAGTTTTTTTTTTATTTGGTTGCTAGGCTCTTATTTACCCGAGAAACCATGCAGTGGTAATCTGTTTAAATAAAAGAGCAACAAGACTTGCGATGGGCAACTAAATTGGTCAGGCATGGATTTGTTGCTAATATCGGCACAGACGAATGTACCCACCCATACAAATTATTGATTTTAATGCATTTGGATGTATTAGTCGCGCATATAAAAGTTGACGCTCGCGTCAAAATTGTAGCGCATCAAAATTATTTTGACGCCCATTGATTAAATGCATTTCGCAGATTTGCACCACAATAATCATGGGGGAAGTAATGCATATGCAATTGCCTTCATTTTGTTCCATTGGCTGCAATTATGTCAAGTGATGCTCCCCATGCAACTGTAATGATGCAGCCACTTTGAGAAAAACAATTAATTGTAGGGGAAAAAAAAACCATGGCAATTTGGATCCAAAAGTTCACTTTGCACACTGCACTTGTGGTCACAAATGACACATAGGACATATTTATCAAGGGTCGAATTTCAAGGGTTAAAAAAGCTTTGAATTCAACACTTGAAGTAAAATCATTCGAATTAGAAAATCGAATTCTAAGGATTTTAGCGCAAGCAAGAAAGACAAACTACAATGTCCCCATATGCTAAGAATTCAATTTAGTAGCTTTTATTTGGCGAAGTATTGAGTCAAAGGATTCTTTAAAGAGACAGTACTTCGATTATTGAATGGTTGAAAGATTTTTACTTTGAATCGTTCGAATCATTCCATTCGATTTAATTTGATCTAATTTGACCAATTCGATGGTCTAAGTACCTAAAAAATTACTTCAAAATTTGAATATTTTTGCATTTGAACTATTCACTTGAGTTTAGTAAATTCAAATTCACACATTCTAATTTTAATCCCCATACGTGAGATTTATCACAACTCGACCATGTAAACAGTCCTAAGTCAAATATGTGCCACCTAAAACCTGGGGAGTTTATGCACAAATCAATGGCAGAAGTCCGTTAGTTAATAGCCTTCCTGACATTCAAGTTTTTTTTTCGGGAGAAAAACTCTTGTAGCGCTTTAGTAAATTTAGTGCACCTCCCAGTACATATGCTCCGGATGAGACCTTAAAATCTTAGGGAGTGAGCCTTCGCAGTGATGTGGAAGCAGGGTGTAGTGCAACTGTAACTGTATTCAGGGTGCAAATAATTGGGCGCCCGTGGTTCTTATAACAACCATAGAACAGATTTATTAAACACAATATACAATCCGCAGTGGAGTGTACAATCAGCACATACAGGATCAACATTACAATGGATAGGCAGTACTCACAGCACCTTTGGTCAGTATGATTCTCCTCAGAGATAGGAACAATACATGCAGCTTTGAGGAGGTACACCCAGCTTTCAGCCTTTTCCCTAAGTGGAACCTGAGGGGAATACTCCACCCTAGGTCTGTACACTTAGTCCCTACTTCTGGGCAATTAGTACCCGGGATCTTAATCTCACTCCTCAAGATGCTCAGCTAAATAATCTGGCTGTGTCACTCCTAGAGTGACCTATAAAGGTGAGTAGTACTCTTACTAGACCTGACATGCCTAGGTTCCACTCGAACTCTGCCTGCCTGCTCGTAAAAATGGGCGCTGGCGTCAAAGTTGACACCGGTACCCATTAAATCAATAGGCGTCCGTTTATAATCACCGGCATCAGAATTAGGGCCGGCATTGGAACCGTGGCCGGCATTGGGAAATTTGCACAGCAAATTCGCGAATTTATTCGCCAGTGGTTAAATGGGCAAATTCTCGCCTGCCGAATAAATTTGCCCATCACTAGTTATCCAGAATGCACAGTACCTGGAGTTTTCTGGATGGAGGATCTTTCCATAACTTGGATAACTATACCTAAAGTCTTCTAAAACATCATTTAAAAGTATAGTGAAAATTTTAATTTAATATAAGCTTCTTCATACTAAAATAAGAAACTTTCTAAATATAATCCATTAAAAATATATATCTTTTAGAGGGGGTCCCGTTCCTAGCAGATGTATTAGAGCTCACTCAAATAACAGAATGCAGAGATGCTGCAAAAAGACGCCGAGAGGGGGAGAGTGAAGAGTAACTTCGATATTTCAGAAACGGTTCAGAATGTTCAGAATTGATTATATTTCAAGATTTTTTTATTTCAGTATGATGAAGCTTTTTTAAATTTTCATTTTCGTAATAGTTCACCGTTAATTAAATCCAATAGTAGTAAAGATTAATTATATATTAGTTGGGGGCAAGTAAAAGGTACTGTTTTAATTATTACAGAGAAAATTAAATCATTTTTAAAAATGTGAAAATGTGAAAATGGAGTCTATGGGAGATGGCCTTCCTGTAATATGGAGATTTCAGGATAAGGGTTTTCTGGATAATTGATAATAGTAGTAAGATACTGTTGATGGCTTTCTAGATTAAATAATATCCCACAATTAACACCAATGAGCAGGGACTAGCTGCCAATTTCTGCATATTAAGGAATGTCAGAATTTAAATTACACTTATTTTAGGAATATTTATAACTTTAGCATACAAACTGCACACAAAATATTTGTAGGTTTCTCCCTTCAGGGATATAGAAGATTAAAGGGTTTATGTTGTCATCCAAACACGACTATCATTGCTAGGTTAGAATGTTACTTTGCGCAAATTAATCTTCTAAAGGAAAATTGAAATGCATAAGTCATGTAGATCAGTGTCAAACACAAGTAATGGATTCTAACAAAATATTTGAAGATTTACTCTTATAAATTCCCCTGCATTATTTATTGCTAGTTGCTTAATTATTTATTGGTAGAACATATTGTATATTTTTTGTTACGGAGCATATTAACGGAATGTTGCATTGTTGACAACAGACAGAAGTCAAAAGGGGATAAAAAAAGAAAAGAAAATAAGGACAAGAAACAAGATCTAAAAAAAGCAAAAGCCTACATAATTTATTAGGCTCACAAACTACAAACCCACTCACAGAAAGAATGGGAATGGAATGGATTTAAGCTTACAAATAATAAGCACTACATTAATTTCTCTCTCAGAGAATTGGCAGGGTGATAGCAAAGTAAAAGGATCCCATATCCAGCGTGCCTGCCCTTTCATTAGAGATAATGTTAGCCTAGTGGTTTCCTCACAAGCCCTCAGGCACATTCAATAGTCCATGCGTTCAGGAATAAATTCGGATCAATGAATAGCACAAGCAGATGTGCCAGAACTACCCATTGACATAAACATTCAATTGTTATCTTTTGAAGACAACCTGAAAAATATGCAACCTAGGTGGAGTGCTGACAATGTGTGGGTCTAAAAGTTACATGGGGATGGATTAAAACCTCCATTGTAGGAAGCCATTTGTACATTGTATTTGCACATTAAGGGGGTAATTTATCAAAGGTCTAGATTGTGAGGTCTTTTCTTCCTCAAATAAAATCACAAGTCAAATGTTTGCTTATTTATGAAAAAAACTTAAATTTAAAAAACTTGAATAAATGCAATCATGGGGCAAAAACTTTTATCTGCAAAAAAAACCTCTCAAATTAAGTTTACAAGCGCAAACCACTAAAAAAAACATTGTAAATCTCGAAGGCTAAAAACATGGTTCAAGGGACCTCTGCCATTGACTTCTACATGACCTCGACAGGTTTTAGCTGCAGTATTTTCAATATTTTTGCAGCTTCGGGGCATAATATATCTCGAAAAAGTATTTTGAGTATTTTCTATCCAGAAAAATTTAAGTTTTTACTGAAACTACACTTAAAAGACAGTGTCTCTGAGAAGAGTGGAGGAGACGGCCAGGAAAGTACTGCAAGACAAGTGAAGAAATGTAAAAGTGAAGGAGCAGAGAGGAATGAACAGCTTTGAATGTTAGCATTAGGATTTTATATGCTATCCTTTGGTTAACAAGCAGCCATGCTAAAGATTTTATCTAAGGTTAAACAGGTTCCCTCTTAGAAGAGAGCAGATTTTAAGATTAATTGCAGTGGAGAGGTGGAAGTAAGGGAGACAAGTTGGTAGGAAATTGCAATCTTTAAAGGCATAGAATTAGGGCTTTGGTTGTTATTTGTTAAAGAAAAGGACATATTTTGGCAATATTGTGTTAGTAAAAAACGTCGGGTTGTGGCAGTAGAATTAATATGATTAGAGAAGTGTGCTGAATTAACAGGGTTAATAGGCAATACATCAATGGTAATGCTCAAAAGAAGGAAAGAGTTAGGTTTGGGCAGGAAGACCACGAGCTCAGGTTTAGCCAGGCTGAGATTGAGATGGTGTTGCTTCATCCAAGAGGAGATAATTAGCAGGAAGTTTGTGATCTGGGTCTGAACATCAGTGGTCAGTAAATGGGTGTGTATATATATATATATATATATATATATATATATATATATATATATATATATATATATATCTCTGGATGTCATCAGCATACAGGTGATACTTAAAGGAGAAATGAACCCTTAATTTAAAAAAAAAAAAAAAACCTACCCCCTACCCTACATAGACCCCCCTCCCTCCCAAGCCTAGCTGCTACCCTGGGCAAATGCCCCCAAATCTTTATGTACACCTCCGTGCAGACTCTGTCCAGCGGAGTTCACGGGCGCCATCTTCAGCCATTTTGGTAATCTTTGGAATGAGACCGGCGCTTCGTCAATTTTCGTGAGTTTCGCATGGGCAGTTGTCGCGAAACATAAAATTGCTCCAACTGCGCATGCGCCGCTATGACAGTCTCATTCTGAAGAATACTGAACAGAAGAAGATGGCTGCTGTGAACTCAGCTGGACAGAATCAACATCGAGGGGTAAGTAAAGACTTAGGGACATTAGCCCGGGGTAGCAGCTAGGCTTGAGGGGAGGAGGGAAGGGGGTCTATGTAGGGTAGGGTTTTTTATTAAGGGTTTGTTTCTCTTTAAAGCCAAATTAAGATATAAGGTCTCCTAAAAAATGAGTTTACAAAGAGAACAGCAGAGGGCCACGTACAGAACCTGAAGCACTCCACACTAAGCTTAGGGGAAGAGAATTATTAGCTAAACTAATAGAGAAGGAGTGGTTAGAAAGGTAGAAGAGAACCAGGATGAAGCTTGATCCTAGATACCAAGTAAAGCACATCATCTATAATGTACTCATCGTAAATCTATAATAAATAAGCAACTTCAATACTTATTATCTTTAACCTGTTCCTTTCCATCTCATTCCTTATATTTCTCATATCATACTAGGTCATGCTAAAGGCAAAGCTAAAACTGTTGAGGAAATAATATCTTCATAGGAGTACTGCAATACATTTTGCATGTTTTACTTAAGAGGAAAAAAAAGTGTAGTGTCTTTTTTCTAAGATTTCTGAGGCTTAATTACAGTCCAATATTATGAGTTTTGTATGAGTGTTTTTATTACACACATATATTAACTTTTTTCTGTTTAACTTGTATTTTAGCTTTGGTTCCTGTGGAGTTCATGATAAAATAGTGTATATAAATACTCACCTTAAAATAGATGCGGAATCAAGAATCTTGACCTTTATTAATAAGGACTAATTATTACTATCTATATTTGGGGAGAAGAATTATATATATATATATATATATATATATATATATATATATATATATATATCCATGAAGGTTGTCTGTTCATCTGCTCTCCTTTTCCTAAACCTAAGGAAAAGGTTCTTAATGAAATGCATGATCTAATATCGTCCCTGCACTTCCCTTGCATATTATATTATCGTTGTGCAATTAGCATAACTGCGGGAGATCAAAGTGAGCTGAAAGGTATTGCTGAGAATGACCTATTATTATCTTGCAGATTACATTTTACGTGGAAATTAAATGAATTCTGTCAGAATGCAAAGCCTTTGAAAGAAAAGAAAGCATCATTGTTCAGTTTTTATAGTTTAGAGGACAGCACTTGCAGATAAAGGCACTTTTGTTTGCTAAAACAAGCTGCTGAATTCGAGCTTGAAAGAAATTGTTGTTTTGCGAATGCCAGAATAGCAAATGTGCCTCAACAGAAACAACAAAGATATGGAGGGGAAGAATTATTCTTCCAAGGTGACTGATTGAAATCAGGGGTTTTAAACAATCCCCTCTGCTAACGAGAGCACCCACCTTCCATCCTCAGCTACTTTACATTGTCGGCCTCAGCTTATTATTTGCCAACATATTCTTATACACAGGATATTACTTTAAGTGGTGTTGAATTGTTAATAATTTATACTGCATGAAAAAAATGAAATAGAAATGTATGAGTCACCTTGCAATTAGACAGATATTACACTGTGCATTACGTTAAGACCAAAGAACTATAGACTTATATCTAACACAAAGGAGTCAGTGGTGAATGCCTGTGGCTTATACGTGTATGTCTATTATTCTGTGTTTGTACATATGTTTGTGTGATTTTTTTCCGGTTTATTAGTCACATAAATTCAATTACCCATGGCAGGATATATGCTAGTATTCAATGAGGATAAAAAGGAATAAGACCAGGCTCAATAATCTAGCACTTACGTAAAACTGGAAAAAATTCTGAAATAAACAGTTATTGTCACAATCACCGAAAATTACATCTACTGCTGCCTGAAATATTTTTTTATGGGTTACTAGACTTGGGTAAATATCATCCCTTTTAATTGTATTACCCCAGTAGGTCCATATATATATTAATATTTATTGCTTTGTCACTTCACGTTGATGTTTAAAATACCTGGTTTTAAAGTCTTTAAATTTTTCTGTAAGAATAATGGCACATTAGTTGCCGATTGCTCCAAAAAGCTTTTACTGATCTAGTGACAATTTCTTCTCTCATTTTGACCTAAATATTTTTGTTCATCGTCACATATTTCAGTGATATTTTGGGGAAAATGTACAAAGCTGTATTGTTAAATATGATTGTTAATAAGTGTGACCGATTTATTCCTTTGATTTGGTATATGTGGGGGGTTCATAATGGTGACATACTATAGCAAGGATCAGAAGAAATATTATTATAGTGCACTACTTTATTCTAATATCTACACTTTTGCCCAGTGCCTGGCCTAGTGCCGGGCCTAAGGTTGGAGGCAAAAAAGTCATGCTTCCCCCCCCTCCCCCACAACCACAATACGGTATATGTGCACATTGATTTGCGCACAAAATCCAGACTTTCAGGTGGGTCAAAAGTAGAAGAAGGCAGGCAGAAGAGGTATGTGCCCAGTGACCCAATGTTGTGTCCAAGGCACATGCCTCTTCTTCCTACCTCTAGTTCCAGCCCTGATTTTGCTATATTTAGTTTCTTCGACTGATATAAAACAAATATTCTTGGGATAATCTGCCTGCAGCATTCACAATCTGACATAACTTCAGGATTAGCAAAAAACAGATGCGCTGCAAACGTCCGCATTCAGCTGGCGGTGTAAACTGCGTCAAACGCGTGACAAATGCAAACTTGATTTTAGCCTTCCCCTTTCCATCCACGTCAACAAAGGGATCTGAGCTGTCCCACGGTCTATATAAGGACATATACATAAATATATGCTTTATTCATTTTAATGTGGGATACAAAGCTCCCATAATTTATCTGTTGGTGGTCAGATTTATGATTAGTTGTGCCTGTGTTTGTAAGCCGGTATTAATATATAAACTATAGATGACACTTTTGGCTAAAACGCCAACATAGCGTAGAAGTAGATATCATTGCCAGTCGAACAGAAGTAATGTAAAAAAAATCAGATGTGTTTTTAGGAATTGGCTACATGGGAGCCCCTTTTTATCTATTGAAAAAGCAGTTGTTGAATAGGGGATAGGAGGGGATAGGAGGTCCTCTAACAATGTATGTACATGTGTATTGCAGCATACTGAGCAAATGCATGTGATTTTGCCCTCCTAAATTTTATTGCTTGCCCCAAAGCAGAAACAAGGTGCCACAAAAAAATTCCCTTAGACTCTTATGTTGTTTACTACAAAAAATGATTTGCTGCACTACAAAATATTTGCAACAAAAAAGTTTCTCAGATTGTTTGCAGTTTCTGGTGGATCGAAAGGGGACAGATCCACTGATCACTAATAGTGAACCATGCTAAACAATTTCTCATACACCCTGTAGCAGCTACGGTAGATACCTTGAGAATAGCATCTTTGTCTTTTTCCTTTTATATAATGGAGCCAAATAATAAGGATTTGGCTTTCTATGTTGCTTCTTGTCAGGCTATGCAGACATGGTTTTGATTGATCAGGTTTGTCATTTCCCCAAAAGCAGTAGTGGTGACATTAATTCAGCAGGCAGTGACCTGGATTACAGTAGGTGAGCTGCTCTTTCAAAGGCTTTTACACTTTCTTTTTTTTTTTTAACGTATGTGATGCACTAAATAAACCATAATATCATTGAATACAAACATTTGGAGGAGAACTATAGAAGGATGTATTCTCACAAAAGACTCCCAAGACAAGTAAACAGAAGAGAGGTAAAGCTTGTCAATGTATAATCAATAAAAAGTCCAGGAACATGATGGACAGATTGTACTCATAAAGACAACCAATTTAGTTCCTTTATTGGGGGTTAGAATATTGATTAGTTGGACATTTTTCACCAGGCATGGATTCTTGTTGATTCTCTGTTTTGCCATCATCAATTGTTTTGTGCAACCAGGTCAATGTTTGCCTAAAATAATGTGATCATTGACTTCAATGCATTTTGCATGAAAACAATGCAGTGAAAATGCCCCTTGACTTTAATGTATATTGTGCAAAAAAAAAAAGTTTAAAAAAAACCCAGAAAAACCATTCACCGACTGCAATCTATTTTAGGTGATAAAAATGCCCATTGACTTCAATGCATTTTGCAAATATTTGTGCATCACTAGACATAAGCCCACCTGAAGACATCCCTAGTTACTCCAGTGGCTGTGTGGGGTAATTCCATTTATATGAATGTAGTAAAGACAGGATTAAGAGTAGATATAGCTATAGATACCTGTATAGCTGTAGCTAAACACAGAGTAGGAGTGGGGTGTGGCAAACTAGTATATATTCTAGGACAGCTACAACTATAAAAGATAAATACAAATATATATAATATATGCAATTAGACCCCCCCCCATGGCATTTACAATTTGCAGTGCTAGGTATGGGAGGCTATCATTTTATTTATTTTTTCCAACCTTCCCTGCCACTGCCTCTTGTCACTCTATCTACGGATATAAGGCCATCCTTTATCTATATACATATATATAAAAAAAATGATAAGGCCATGTGCACACACTACAAATTTGTAATGATCCCTGGTGCCAACAGAGTATGATATAGACTAAATTGAAAATATGCTGTTGCACACAGGGTATTTTCAATGGAAAAATCCTTTATTGCATGATCAATGTTTCAGCCCACACTGGGGCCTTTATCAAGATAGCTAATACTATACAAACCAAAGAATAAATACTCACTCACCCTAAACCTTGCCCAATAACCACACCCCAACCATGTGACCATAACCAAAAGTCAGGCAGTTTTCCCAGAATGCTCCGTTATCTATAGTATGCTACCTAAAAATACAATAAATACAATGCATATAAAAAATACACCATATAGTTCATATATCAAATGTACATCAGTATGTATTTAAATCACAGCATATAAATATTACTATTATGGAATTTCTAAAAATGATGAAAAAGAGCAATACTCGTTAAGGCCCCTTGGGGACACCGTATTCAAAGTCTGAATTCAAAAGGCCTCTCTGCAACAACATTTTAGATCAATCTCCTCCTCTTTTAAGTTCGTCCACTAAGGCAATACCCATAAAATGGAAAGTGGGTGGAGTGTGACCTTTTTGTAAGCAATGCTTATAAAGGGGAATCTCTCTCTCTCTCTCTATATGGAAAGCGTTTTTGGACCTGTTATCCAGATTGTCCAGGACCTGGGGTTTTCCAGATATTAGATGATCCCTTAATTTGGATCATCATACCTTAAATCTACCAGAAAATAATATAAACATTAAATAAACCCAAAAGGCTGGTGTCGTCTCCAGTAAGGATGAATTATATCTTAGTTTGGATCAAATACAAGCTTATGTCTTATTGTTACAGGGGGAAAAAATAAATTTTAAAAAAATTTCTATTTGATAAAATGGATTCTACGGGAGATGAAGTTTCCCTAATTTGGAACATCAACCCATTATCAATATATTAAGGACAGTGAAACATTTGGTACCTTAAGCTACTAAAAATGCCTTCCCCTTTAAACAGAATTAAATATAGATGTTTTGTGATAGGAAAACACATTCTCTGTGCCGTTGCTAGTGCCAGGCTTATCTAACAGAGAGAGAGTTATCACTAACTCCCCAGCATTTAAGTGCAGGTACAGATGCAGCCACTTTGTGTACTCCTGAAACTCTCTACCAATAAACACTGTATATACTTTCAATGCTTTCAGTGTTTAATTTCATCTTGTTGTGTATATATGTATATATATATGTATATATATATATATATATATATATATATATATATATATATATATATATATATATATATATATATATATATATATATATATATATATATATATATTATATATATATATTTATATATATAATATAATATAATCACAACCACCTAACTGAGCACCACCTATCTAGGGCTGCCACGTCACGGTGTAAAAAAAACTGATCAGAAATACAAGTGTTCAGCATAGTGTGCTTTATGGTTTTTTTTTATCCCTTTTCCATTGTCAAATGAGGGCCTACTAACTTAAAACTAATCTATAAGACAGCGGATGTTTTCCCTATAAACATCTACATACTGAATATGCAACTACTATAAATATCCACGTGAATTTAATTGATTTGACCTGTGGTTCATCAGAATAATGAATAAATAACTAATGACCTTATAGTGCATGATCTATTGAAAAGGTCAAAGGAATAATCCAAGTATAACACATATATATATATATAAAAAAAAAAACACAGGTAAGGCAGCACTCACTTGATCAGAAAACGTGTATTAGATATAAAACATCAGGCTACGTTTCGGGCATGCATCGTGCCCTTTATCAAGCAAAAGGTTACACATGGTTTACAGGTGTGCAAGGTCAGGTGACTTAAAAAGGAGTTATCAGTAAGTGACATCAGCGTTAAGTATACAGGTGTGACCCCTATAGGTCAAGGTTCACATTATATCACATACACATTACCCTTCATGTGTCCAATTTAACCCATGATAGCCAGCATAGTTTACAAATCATACAAACATGATTTATTGACAGGCTCAGTCCAAATTGTGTCTAAATCACATCAGGTTTTTTAGAAACTCATAAAAAGAGGTACAGATCGTAATCCCTATTCAATCCTTCGGGTTGTAAGGATCCTAATTTGTGGATCCACCACACCTCTCTCTGTTTTAAACGGAGTTCACGATCACCTCCATTTTTGAGTGGGGGGATCATTTCAAGCACCATAAATCTGAGTTGATCAGCACTATGTCCTTTCTCCAGGAAGTGCTTGGACACCGGCTGACTCATATTACCTAAATTAATAGCAGATCTATGTTGTGAGATACGTGATTTAATCATCTGCGTGGTCTCGCCTACATAGATGAGACCACACGGACAGAACAACACATAAACAACATATTTGGAAACACAGGTATAGAAGCCCCTCAAGTGGGCAATATACCCTGTCTCAGGGTGAATGAAATCTTTCCCTTTATATACAAAAGGGCATTGGTTACAATTGTAACATGGTGACATTCCTGTTGCTCTCTTACCAAGAAAAGTATCGACTTCTCTGGTTTTTTTCTTTACTTGGGCAGAAGTCACCATGGTACCAATTGCTCTGCCTCTTCTGTAGGAGACAATGGGCGGAGCAATAAATTCATCTATATGTGGATATGCTCGTTGTAAGATGTGCCAATGTCGTCGAAGTGTATTACTAATTGATCGATATTGTCTATTATAATCAGTAACAAAGGGGATTTGCCTCCTATCAGTCTTTTTGTTTCTAACTGAACTAATTTTACTTCTAGCTTCACTGATCACTGCTTCTGGATATCCCCTTTCCCGGAATTTTTTGCACATTAAATTTTCTTGCTTAGTTTTTTCTCATGGGTTACTCACAATCCTGTTTACTCGAGTAAGTTGGCTAACTGGGATAGATTTTTTAACATGTTTGGGATGGTGACTTTTATAGTGAAGAAGTTGGTTACGATCGGTAGGTTTCACATAAAGTGTTGTATCTATACCCCCCTCTTGTTTTTTACAGACCATAACATCCAAAAACTGTATTTGCTGCATATCATGTGAAAGAGTGAAAGAAATTGAAGGATGAAACCCATTTAGCTTCGCGTGGAACCCCGAAAGGGACTCAACGTCGCCCCGCCATACAATGAAGATATCGTCGATGTATCTAAGCCAAGCCACACAGTGGCTGGCATAGTCAACATTGCGATAGATGTATAATTCTTCCAATCTAGCCATAAAGGCATTTGCGTATGACGGGGCGACGTTGGACCCCATCGCGGTCCCACGCAGCTGCAAATAGTAGTCATCCCTTAAAGTGAAGTAGTTGCAACTAAGTATGATATCCAGCATTTCCAAAAAGAACCCAACTTGTTGCACAGAATAGTTGGCATCCTTTTGTAATAGCCACTCACATGCTTCTATGCCCTCTCTATGGGGTATTGAGGTGTACAGACTTGCAACATCTAAGGTTGCCAGAATAACATCCCCTTCAATATTGTGCGACATGGCTTGTAACAATTCCAAGAAATGGCCTGTATCCCGCACAAAAGAGGCCACATTCTGTATAAGTGGACCCAAGATTTTATCCAACATAATAGCCATCGGATTGAAGATCAACCCCACCGAGGAAACAATGGGACGACCCGGCAGACGTGTGGCGTCCTTATGTATCTTGGGCAAGGTATACAGAATGGGCGTTCTGGGGTTTCCAACTGTCAAAAATCTTTTCAAATTTTTAGTGATTATCCGCTGCTCAACCATATTATCAAGCAATCTAGTGATCCTTTTACATATGTTTGGCAGCGGACTGCCACCCAATTTCCGATAAACCTCCCCATCCGCTAGTTGTTTTGCTATCTCAGCAATATAGTACTCAGTGTCCATTATCACTATAGCTCCCCCCTTATCGGAGGGCTTTATAGTGATATCTGTCCTCTGTGATAAACCATTAAGGGCTTCTCTTTGCTGTTTAGTGATATTTTGTATGATTGGGTTGTTCAAGCCCTCCTCCCATCCCCGTTGTCGAATCTCATCATGGATGGTTTTGATATATGTTTCGACTGCGGGATAGGTGGTGGGTGGAACTAACCTACTTTTATTGTGCAAATCCCAAGTGGATATATCCAAACCGCTATTGTCGTGTTTAATGTCACTCTTAAAAGAGGGATTAGTTGCAAAGTGTACTTTTAATCAATGAGCGAAAAAAACGGTATAGATCAATATCAAGTTGAATTGAGTCCGGTACAGTCTCTGGACAGAAATTCAGTCCTAAGGCCAGCACAGATTCTTCCAACTCAGTTAGCCTTTTACTTGATATGTTATAGATTATTTGCTTATCACTTTCTTGCTGCACCCTCGCTGAGGACGTCGAGAACCTCCTCCTGTGTCTGGAGCCTCCTCTACGTGTATATCTCCTGTGTCTCCTTTGTTGGTTTTGACTAAAAAATGTTCCGTGGACTTACTCAAAAAAGTGCAAGGCTTATTACAGGATTTAATTTGGAAAAATTCTCCCCCTAGAATCAATAAATTCCTATTATATAGGTCTCTGGAACAAGGAGGGCTGGCAGTTCCTGATTTGGCCAAATATTTGAATGCGTGCATTGCAGAAAATATCAAACTGTGTTGGCATCAGACGGCGGATAAATCTTGGATTGATATTGAATCTGTTTATGTGCCAGGTAATAATATATGACATTTACTATGGGCCATAGCTCTGTATCCACAATTACAAATACAGGTCTTATCCACTACTGAGTGTATGTGTCAAGTATGGAAGGATATACTAACTGATGAGCGGTGGTGGAGTGTCGACTCGTTAGAAATCCCTGTAGCAGCCATTAATATTATTACTAATGACAAGGGGTTTAAAAAGTGGATAGACAAAGGAATCGTTCTTATTGCGGATATTGTATCCTCTGATACTTTATGGTCTTTTCAAGAAATACAGGATAAATTTTGTATCCCAAAACAACATTTTTACCTTTATTTACAGTTAAGACATATTATCCAACCATTCCTTAAGGTCACTCCACAACCCCATCCAATATTTTATAACTATCTGGTATCTCAGTCTTCCACCGTGAAAGGCATTACATTTTGTTATAAGATGTATAATGACCATAGGGATAAACCTAAGCCTTTCCATAAATGGGAAAAAGACCTAAAGGAGGTATTCTCACAAGAGCAATGGGCAGTAGCCTTGAAATGGCAAAAGAAGGCATCCCACTGTATTAATCACTTTGAATTAAACAGAAAATTTTTATTAAGATGGCACTTAACCCCGCTGAGAATGTTTAAGATGCACATGACCACTTCAGAGTGATGTTGGAGAGGCTGCAATCAAACGACGGGTAGCTTCCATATGTGGTGGGGTTGCCCTACACTAGTAAATTTTTGGGAAGATGTAGGAAATTTGATCCAATCAGTAGGGGATAAGGCACCTCCTTTGGAGCCTGCTATGGTGTTGCTAAACCTGGGTATAGACTCATTTCCCAAGGAAAGTATAAAGGGCACGATGCATGCCCGAAACGTAGCCTGATGTTTTATATCTAATACACGTTTTCTGATCAAGTGAGTGCTGCCTTACCTGTGTGTTTTTTTGTATGAGGAGGAGGAGAGATCCGGCAATCCCCCTGAAGGCTGTGCACCACGAATTTTCTTTCCCTATTAGGAGAGTGCTGATACTGTGAGTTACTATAAATATATATATATATATATATATATATATATATTATATATATATATATATATATATATATATATATTATATATATATACATACTCACAGGACTTATAAAAAATAAGAAGATTTATTGCATGGGACCAACGTTTGGGCCTCCCTAAGGCCTTTCTCAAAGTGACAAACTGAACAAGAAACCGCCTTAAGTATACATAAGGGCGGGAAAAGACAGCTGGTAAATGTCACATGATCAGTATTACAATCATTAATAGTACATATCACTTTAAGTACTTTCTTTATCGTATCGCTCTAAGTATAACATTTAAACATGTAAAAAACTAGACACAATATATCCCCTAGTTTATATCACTAACAAGTTATCATAATTGTATCTAGTTAGTGGGGCGCATTTTTACTACATGACTATGCAAATTACTATATTTAAGGGTCACCACATTATATTTATTTTGTTCTATACCGGGTTTTGTTTCTAATTGATTGTATTGTAGCTTACATCGACCCTAGGCCCGTAGATCACCGCCCCCTGTTCACATTATATGCCCGAAAATATATTTGAGACACATTTATGATTAGGTTGAGACCCTGCCCCTAATGAGCACCTCATAAGTAGCTGTGTCAAAAGCAGTAGTTTACCATAATATAGGGTGAACATCGGGGAAAAAAAAAAAAAGAGTTTATAATGGGTAACACACAGACAGAGAGAGACAGACAGACAAGTATATATCCTAATAATTATTGTTTAAACAGTGACATTTTTCACATAATGGGAATTTAAACATTACAAGAAACATTTCACTCAAAAATATAGATACTAATATATAAATATGTATGATGGAGTAAATTCTGCTCCATCCAGTCATTGCATTCCTAGTTAAGCAGCAGTCAATGTTTGGCTTGTTTCACTTCTTGTTGCCCTGGAGCCTGATAAGTTTGGTCCTTCTTATGTCTTCAACTGAATTTCAAGCATCTGTCATTGTTTTTGCATGAAACTGATTTATTTAAGCTTTTATCTTGTCAGCTACATGGGGGAATGTAACCAAGCAGCTTCCCTGAGGTCTGCCTTCAAGAGCATCTGGGCACATTGGTAGCAGGTTCTGTATGTGTACCACTGAATCCTACTGTTTGTGAATATATATATATATATATATATATATATATATATATATATATATATATATATATATATATATATATATATATATATATATATATATATATATACACACACACACTATATATATACACACACACACCAGACAGATTTACATTAAGGTTGGATACATGTAAATAAGGCATTAAATTATGAAAAAATTTAAATTCCATAAAAAAGGAGGTAAAATCTTTTTTTAACGCTGCAGATTTTTCACTGCAAATTTATGTCTGGCGAATTTATTCGCACATCACTACTCTTATACCTTATATACCCTCAGAGGGTATACAAGGCACCACTCTGCTGTCCTTTACATCTATTCCACAGACAACAAATCTAGTGCAAATCTATTTTGTACCCTGCTCCGTTATCCCGAGGCTTATTATCCAGAAAGCTCAGAATTACGGGAATCTTCTGTAGACCCCATTATAATGGAAAACCCCAGGTCCCGAGCACTCTGGATAACAGGTCCCATACCTGTACTATATAAATAAATACAATAGAATACTCTTAACCTAATGTCATATGGGGCCGAGGATCTGCTTTACGTGTTACCTAAAAAAAGACATGCAGACACAGATGTAGCAGATTTGGATGTGTGAATGCAAAAGTAAATATTTTTAAACTGAAATCTGCTCTGCGCGTCTGTACACAGGTCGACACAGTGTTTTCTAATGCAGAAAAGACAGGAGCTGATGACAGCAGATCTGCTATTCTCCACCGGTGTACAAAACTCAGGCAAAGAAAAGCTGATCCTCAGGTCTGTATGACATTAGTCTTAGGATAAACTGTCATGAAGGCTGTTACCATCTTCACATTCAGGAACACAGGCACAAATTGGTCCTACCTTCTAATAGTTGTTTCTATTGAATGTAGGAATAAAATATCTCTTCTGAAAGTGTTTTTTTTCGGAGCATAAAAACGAATGATTTGAGTGATTTGAGATTTCTTCCAATTCTATTCAATTCTAGTTTTCAGGTTACAGAACTCGAACTCGCAGAAGCAGGTTTTTCGCATTTGAGATTTTTCTAAATTAAGATACAATTCGAGTTTATTCAAGGTGAAAATTTGACCTTTGATAAATAATCCCCTTAATGATATTTGCAAATTTAAGTGCTACTGAAACAGTGTATTTGTCTGTTCTTTGCTATACTGCACTGAAAACAGTGTTGCCTTAGAGTAAACAGCATATTCTGTAAAGAAGAATCACAGAGACATTGTGACAGATTTAAAGGACAGTGTTGGTTGTTTCAACGAATGACAAAGTTGAAACTAGTGTCTTAATTCTTTTTCTACTCTCCCCATATTTAGATCTTCTAACAAATATTCTGTTCAGACATTAAATCATGGGCCTTACACTTTATGTAAAGGGAATCTATGCAATGGGGTTTTACAGGATTTTTAGAGGATTCTAATCTGACATAACATATGCAAGAGGGTCAGATTACATGAATAAATAAAACAATTATTGCCTACAGTTAGGTGTATAGAGCAAAACAACGGGCCTGGGGGCTATACAAGTTATTTTGAAGCCACAACCTGACATTACTGTTCCTGGATCTAAATTCATGTTCGGTTTTCATGCAACAATGTTAACAACGTTTAGGTAATTATTATCTGCAGCATAAAAAGTAGTGATGGGCAGATTTATTCGGCAGGCACGAATTTGCGCAATTCGTTAAACAGCCGTGAAAATTCGCCGGAGTAAAAAAAATGGATGCCGGGGGCAAAAACAGACGTCGGTGTCAAAAACGAGATGCTGGCGCCTTTTCGCACATTTCGCTATGGCGCAAATTTGCCGATCACTAATAAAAAGTTAAAATCGAAGTCTTGCTTACAACTGATAAACAATATAATGACACAGTGATACTAGAACTCCCAGACTCATATTATCTATAATAAACAAACAAGAGCCTAACCATAGCTTTACTATAAATACATACAATTGTAGTTTAGGGTGTCCCCCTTAAAATGATGGATAAAGTGTTAAACTGTAAATATTAGTGATGGGCGTATCTTCTGTGTTTTGCCGAATAATTTGCAAATTTCTGGAAAAATTTGAGCAACGGTGAAAAAAATCATGAAAAGGTGAAAAATTTGCACCGGTTTGCCGTACCATTTGATTTTGTCGCACGTCATTTTTGAGCGTGCGTGATTTTTGCTGCACTCGCCATGTTTTTTTGACTCGCTCCCTTACGCATGGCAAAACGAGTCGAGGCAACATTTTACTGTGGTTTCACGAATAAATTAGCCTGCAGCGAAACTGACAATTCAAAGTGAATTCAGCAATGGTGACATTTTTCACCCATCGCTAGTCAATATCCTGGACAATCATTTATATTCCAATTGAAACAAAGAAAGAACATTGCCAGTGGGATTGCCACCAAGTAAAACAGTCTTATGACTTAGTTATGTAGTTGTTGGAGACAAAGGGGGAAATGTTATAACATTTGCAAAAGAGTGAACCTTGCAAACCATTAACATCTGCTCTGGAGTTTCGTTAAATAAAAAACGGTTTACGATTGCAAATATTTATTTTTAAATACACTGCACAGGATCACATACTACTACTGTGTTACATGGGGGGCAAAGTGTTCCCAAAGGCAAAAGTTCACTTTGCGAACAGTTATAGGCATTGCGAAAAAAATTTCCATTAGTGGCCAATATTACATTCCCCTATAAAGATTTTAAATGCACCATAGATTACGTACACTGGAAGGCATTATACGAGTCCTGTGCATGCAGTATGTGCAAGCCTCCCTCCTGATATAAAATTAACCAGATACAACAAGATGGCTGATATAGTGCTGAAAAGCAGCAGTCATTGCTGAATTTATCTCAACTTTAAAAAAAAATGAGGGGCCCTTATAGAAAGTGTAGATCCTCTAAGTGGAGCTTCTCTCCTCTCCCTCCCTTTTAAGCTTCAAATAGACTCAGAGAAAATAGTAATGAGCAGTGTCTAACTGGTGTTTCGGGGGCCCAACAGGCCTTCTACCACAGGGGCCCCATTCACCCCTCCAAGCCCACCGTCTCTTCTGCAACCCCCTTACAGCCCCCCCCCACCTCAGTCGCAAGAGATCATGGAGTAGCGCTGGCCATAGACAGTTGTGGGTCTGGCTCGGCAGGGCCCATGAATGCCAGGCCCTCAGGCTTTTTACCCAGTGTCCCGCCAGTCCGACCCTGGCAATGAATCTTTTTAACTCAAGCTACATTTCTTCTTTTAAAGTAAAAAGCTGAAATGTGAAATTAAAAATGTAAATACAGCAAACAAGATCCTTCAGTTTTATTTCCTACAAACACATACATTTAAACAAATGCATCACCATAAACAAATACACGAATATAAACTGAGAAAGTAGTAAATAGAATAAATAACACCAATAAAAATAATAAAAACGTGTCTCCCTGCCTTTCTTTAAGAATCTGCTATTCATCACATCACAAAGATAGACAGCTATAGATATTATTACACTAAAGCATTTTAGGGCAGCAGAGATGTATGGGATTGAGGACACTATCTGTAGTCTATTACATGGGGATCATCAAAGACTTCCAAGTAACTGAATCAAGATGAAATACTGCAGCTTTGCTCTAAGCTACTAATGAAAGGAGGTTTATGTATAAAGCTTCCAGCCTTGCTATTTAGGCAGTAACATGAGGCGCAGGGACCTGGCATACACAACATATATATATTTCAAGCCTGTAATGTCAATATTCATAGGTACTTTGCAATGATTCTGTCACACAGTTAGTGTGGAATTACATGTCACAAAGCTGTATATAGATCTCTGTGCACCATACTATAATTTGTCCCCACTTAAAATGTGTCGATTATGCTGCGGAGCTTGAAACAGCAACTGCCTGCTATTTCTTCCCTAAAGGTAATGAGGGTGATAAAGACTTTCCTTCCTTTACCATGGATTTCATGCAATGACGACCCTAAACTGCAATTCATTGTTTCCACCATTTCTTGGTTCGCCAGAACCCAGCCATTTATCTCTCCGCCAGACACAGCGGACACTAAAGTTCAAACATGAAATCGGTTAATCCTCAAATGTAGTGATTAAGTATAAGACATAAATAAATGGCATAAATGAAACACTCTTTGTATTGCTTGGCGCAGGTTAGTAGTGGGTGCTCGGATGGAAAAAATGCAGGGATAAAACTGCTACAGATGTTCAAATCAATATTTTCCTGCATGTAGGCATCTGCAGCTGGGAAGACCCACTGAGATAATGCACCCTACCTTGGAGAATGTCTGAATGTTGCCTTCCTGTAATTTGGAGCTTTGTGAAGAACAGGTTTCCAGATAAGGGATCCTATACCTGCATTTCACAGTACCTTAGCTTAGAAATGTAGCTCTCAGTCATATTACCCCTCATTATTTTAGTCACCTATTCCATCACCCTAATTGGACTGGGTAATTTTCAAAAAAAGCAGAACACAAAATTTCCCATGCCGTTTATGAACAAAGGGTGGTCACCTGATCTAACACAAACACTTCTGCCTCTCATGGTGGTAGTCCCGCCTGGGGCACACAGAAAAAACATTAACAGTAATGCCTGGGTGCGGTTATATTTTACATCATATTCACTACAAAGCAAACCACAGATAGAGATGCCTTACCCTTTCCACAAAACAGGGATTGTTTGTCCATATATTGCAATATATTAAAGCTGGCCTTTGACTTTGCCGTAGTTGGCCAGCTTAAATATATTGCAATATATGGACAAACAATGCCTGTTTTGTTTAAAGGGTAAGGCATTTTTTAGTAGCAGTATGCACAAAATGTCGCTGTCTTAAATATATTGATAATGGGTTGTGTGCAGAGGACTCTTGTATTTGTGTGTGTGTATATATATATTTTGGTGACTCTAAAGAGTGCTGGTCCCTTGAGAAGGTCTCCAGCAGTGGCTAACTACCAGCTGAGCAGGGGGTGCGATTGGGCCAGGGCCTGCACCCCCTCAGGGCCCCCCAGCAGCTTTTTACGTAATTGCGGCCGTTTCCGGGCGGGGGAGCCCGGCTGCATGTCCTGCGACAGGGCCCGCCCCCTCTCTAGTTACGTTACTGGTCTCCAGGTGGGACCGAAATGTTGGATAAAGATGTATATTCATATGAAATAAAAGTATTTTTTATCACTATTGCTACAAGTGAGTGCTGATCCTCCATTCACATCTATATACATACATACTGTATAAACACACTCGTAAGGTCTTTTTTTGAATTCAAGACCGGGTGCTGCTGTAGCGATGCATATCCATAAACTCTTGATTGTAGACAGCACACACTGGATTAAAAAGCCCCTTCTTTATTCACAACATTTTTAAACATAGCAGAGGGATCAACATTTTGTTCTTGGTCTAAGACCGTTTTGAACAACTGTTCATTGAGACCATATGGTAACAATGTATTTAATTTCTTAATCCAAAAAACACTCTCTTATTATTGTCTCAATGAACAGTTGTCCCTTACATGCTTTTTAAATCAGAGATAATGCAATTTGTCTGGTATGGAATATATGCCATGTTTAACAGCTGGTGGTTGATACAAATTAGTTACAATATAATAACAGAAAATTGAATAACAAGCTGGTATCAATGTTTTAAAATGTATCAATTCTTAAGGGTATATTGGATATTTAGTAACAATTTTTGGATATCCTTTACCTTGAAGTTTTGGTGCGTTGGGGGAAGTGGTTTTGTTGTCCATTTCTGATCGGGGCGGTTATTTGACTATAAATTGGGTTTTATGGTCTTGAAACGGTCTTAGACCAGGAGCAAAACGTTAATCCATCTGCTAGGTTTAAATATTTTGTGAATAAGAATGAGCTTTTTATGGAGCATCTTTTCTGTTAACAATTTCAGCAATTTGTTGCTAGGGCCCAAATTACCCTAGCAACCATGCATCAACTTGAATAAAAGACTGAAATATGAATAGGAGACTCATAGGGCCAGAATCAAAACAGGAGTAACAAAAAGTATCATAAACAATAAATGTGTAGCATCACAATGCATTCGGGTTTTTTTAGATGTATTGACTCCCATTTGAAAGCTGGAAAGAGTAAAAAAAAAGACAAATTAAAAAAAAAAACCTTTAAAAAAGAAAAACTGAAGGTCAATTGAAATTTGATTGGAATAAGCAATTCTAAAACATACTATAAGTTAACTTTAAGGTGAACCACCCATTTAAAAGGGTTATTACATAGTACATAGGGCCTGTGGATAGAATGATGTTGCATTTTTTTCAGATAAACAACGGTGTAGTTTTCATTATCTATGCTGAAGAAAGTAAAACTTTGCACTGAGATTGAACCATAATGTAAAATGCTATAAATTTGTAAAAAACAAAACAAAAACATAAGCACCTAGCCAAAGTTTACATAGAAGTGAATAGCAAAACAGCATATTATCTGTATTATTATCTACTTAATTGGGTTAGGTGTTACACCAATAATAATTTATGTCACTTCTAAATGGACTAAATATTTTCCATTGGAGAACTGCAGGTTGGTCTTTCATACCTGCTTGCTAAGGTAATTCAGACACAGAAATAACCAGGCAGTTTAACAGAAGAATGCATGTTTTTTGACAGTGTTGTTTCATGAATACCCGTTACAGGTGTAGGATCCCTTATCCGGAAACCCAATATCCAGAAAGCTCCAAATTACAGAATGGCTGTCTCCCATAGATTCCATTTTATCCAAATAATCCAAATTTTTAAAAATGATTTCCTTTTTCTCTGTAATAATAAAACAGTAACTTGTACTTGATGCCAACTAAGATATAATTAATCCTTATTGGAAGCAAAACCAGCCTCTTGGGTTTATTTAATGTTTAAATGAATTTCTAGTAGACTTAAGGCATAAAGACCCAAATTACGGAAAGATCCGTTATCCGGAAAACCCCAGGTCCCGAGCATTCTGGATAACAGGTCCCATACCTGTACTGAGAAAATTCCATAGCTATATAATTGCCCTGCTAAAGCTTTGACATGTAAGAGTAACCACAGTTACTATTTTTCTGCCTATCTTTCATAGCAAAGGAAATAAAAGATCCTCTAAAGTGTGATTGGGAGAAAACTGGCAACACATGAACTATTTTTTTTTTTTTGTTTTTTTTTAATTGCAATTTTGTGAAACTAAAATGTCTTTTTATGAAGCATTATACACATTTCTAGCAGGAAAAATCATACAATAATTATAAATAATAATGTAACTGTGGACAAAATAAAATTCTTGCTCCTTGTATGTGCAAAAGCATGTGGGTTTTAAGAGTAAATTACCCATGTCCATATGTGCAATGTTTAAAGGAGAAGGAAAGGCCTATTTACTTGGGGGTGCCAAAAGTTAGGCACCCAAGTGATTATATATACTGTACTTACCTCACACCCCTGGCCGGTGCTGCACCATGGAACGATTGGCTTCCTACTTTTTTTCAAATTTCCCGAGGTAGACGCATGCGCAGTAGAACAAAATAGCCGACTTCTACTTTTCACGCTACTGCACATGTGCAACTGTACTAAGAAAGAAGGAGCCGGAAGCTAATCGATATGTGGTGGTAAGTGGAAGAACCCTGGGCCGGTGCAGTTTTCTGCAGATAGGAGCATCGGTCCAGGGTTTCCGGTAACTAAATATAAACACTTGGGGTGCCTAACTTTTGGCACCCCAAATAAATACAGCAATAGTTGCTCATTGGCCATGTATTCAAATTCACGGAATCATAAGAATTAATAAATATACCATGATAAAGCAATAAACTGGTAGCAAATTATTTTGAAATCAGTTATTAATCACTGGAGAACAAAAAAGAAAGCTATTTATGGAGAAACTATCATAGATATAAACATGATCCCAAACAGTAATAGATGTTCAACAATGTTTTTCAAAAAACACTTCATTATTTTTTTTTTTTTTTTTTTTTACTTCTACAGGTATGGGAAAACTTTATCCAGAAAGCTCTGAATTAGGGAAAGATTGTCTCCCATAGACTGCATTTTATCAAGATCCAAATTATTATCCAGAATTAATTATCCAGAAAACCCCAGGTCCCCAGTTATTCTGGATAACAGGTCCCATACCTGTATTTTGAGATGTAAAATGGTTTATTAGCCTATCCTTTTTCCTTTACTCAACCTTGCGCTATATCAGCAGTGCTGTGCAAATAGCTGGGAAAACATGTTGTGTTAAGGAGCACAGCAATGAATTGTTATATAAACAATCAAGAAATAAAAATACCCACAATTAGCAACACACAATTACTGAGCATCCACTACAGCTTAGTGTGTTTTTAGAATAGTTATGAATTTCCTATACAGATGGCAAGTGAACACAGAATGGATGAAACACATGTATTAAGAAATCTGGCAACAGAAGACAAAGGGTAGGGTTGAGATTCCCAAAGGTTAAGTCTTCACTCACAAAGCTGTTGTTAAGTAGCTGTTAATTCAGCCTACACTTATCACATCCCACTAAAATGTAATTAATTCCATACTGGTTTCCCCAGTTTTGCTGGGAAGGGAGGATTACATATGTTGTATCAGTTTGTATAGGGTGAGCCAAGAGTACAAGATATTAAAGCCAGTTTTCCTCCTCCTCCTTCCCTTTTTTTTGTGGGTCTGGATAGTTGCCATAAAATGTGCACAAATCATTAAAAGAGAAATTCAACTTACAATTGACTATTAGTATTATGCAGACACGGTATGCGTGTTTTCTGTATGTCCGAATGGAAAAGTTGACCCAGAAAGGTCACTTACATATAGAATTTTCCTATTCACTTGCATAGATTATTGCAATAGCTTTAAACCTCTTTTGACCTTAACATCTTACAAAATGTAAAGTGCAAGTATAAACAGTATGTTATTAGAGAATGTGAAGGAAAATTAGATTCCACACAATAAAAAAAAATAAACGGTTTGTTTTTCCATAAACAGAACCTGAACATTGTTTACCGTCTTTCCCATGCAGAACAATCCAATTGCTGAGTCTGAAACCAATCATACCCTGGTCAGACTCCAAGCATGATCTCATGGCATTCTCGCTCTGCCTTTAAAGCTGACCTTTTAATTCTTACTTTGCAAGTACAGTTCTTCAATGGTCCCAGAATAATCAGTTGCATTCAGGGATGTGCAATAATGTTTTCAGCTCTTTAAAATCCAGTGACCTCTGACCCTCAGATGATTTGCTAGCAATAGATGTGTTTCTCAGTTCACCTTAGACATAGGCTTTTGACAAAGCTCTGGATGCAATGTGCGTCAGTAGCTTTTTCTTTCAACCAGATGACTTCTGCATTCTCACCCTTTCACCAATTAATGATAGCACGTTTACATCTAGCGCTAAGAAAGATCACACTATTTTTGCATTAATTAATCTTCTTGACCTGTGGAAGACCTGTGAGTGTGGATATCCTTCAATGCATGGCGCTAGCATACTATTTAAAGATCAGATGCAGTAATAGCTATGGAAGTCATCAACCATATATTATATTAGGTAGGTGATGTGCAGATATTCAATATTTTTGGCATGGTATGTATACCCTAACCATCATGTATGCATTCTCACTCTTGTTTGTATAATCTTTGGTAAGGATGCACCAAATCCACTATTTTAGGATTCAGCCAAATCCTTTGTTAAAGATACAAATGCAAATTAAGGGAGGAAGGGTGAAAGAGAACTGTGAAGCATGCAGTTAAAAATATTTTTTACTTCCTTGTTTGTGTAACTAAGGGGGTTATTTACTAAAATTCGAATTGATCTCATATTTTATTAAAAAAAAAAACAAACAAAAAAAAAACAACCAACCCTGACCGATTTTAGCTTATTAATAAAAACAACCTCAATGTAATCAGATCGAGGAAAAACAATAAAATTGAGCAAAAACCCGAATCACTCAATTTTTGAACTTTTTCCTGAATCACTTGATTTTTTTCAGGCTTTTTTTCCTAAATTACTCGTGTATTAAGGTTTTTTTTCTGAAAACCCCCCAAAAAAGCCTGAATTTTTTTGGCTAAACCCAGCACAGACCACAAAAACTTTGAATTCAGATAGGTGTCTCTCTCACTGACTTATACAGGACCTCAACAGGTCTGACATGGTGGAATCAGGATTTTTGAAGAATCAGACTAATAAATCTTAAAAAACTCATTTTTTTCCTCTGAAAATTTGAGTTCTCGAGTGAAAAAAAATGAATTTTTTTTGAGATCTCACAACTAGGCCTTTAATAAATAACCCCCTAAAATTCAAGATTTTTAGGTTTCAGATTTGATAAGGCTGAATCCTAGGCAAATAAATACAATCCTGGATTCAGTGCTTCACAAATTTTTGGGGAATTAAGAGTTATTTGTGAATATATGTTGACTGTGTATGCACATATTTAATGGAATTTTCACCTTTTTCAAGAGGGCTGGTCACCTAGAATAGAGATTGCACAATGTTGCCTTGATAACTTTGAGCAAACTTGAGCATACCTGCTTTTTGTGGAAGAATAAAGTAAACAAGTGTAGCGCTATAGTAAATTGAGTACACCATTCTCTGACTATGAATTCCACTAACAATACTGTGCTCCGGATGAGACCTTAAATTTTAAGGAGTAAGCCCTCGCAAACAGTGTGGAGGCAGGGTGTAGCGTAACTTAACTTGATGCAGGGTGCAATAATTGGGTGCCAGTGGTTCTTACAGCTTAACCAATGAACATATATTAAACAATATAATTCTCAATGGAGTATACATAAGAGCACTAAACTACATCTCTAAGTCTGTACACATAGTCCCTACTTCTGGGCAATTAGTACACGGGATCTTAATCCTTCTGACTTTACTTGCCGGAGCCTTAAGCTGCTCAGCTAAATAGCCTGTCACTCCTAGAGTGACCTTTTATGGTGAGTAGCCTATCCTTACTAGACCTGACCTGTCTAGGTTCCACTCAAGCTCTGCCTGCCTGCTCAGGCTAGAGCCAGCACAAGATGGACACTGAAAGCATGGCTACCAAGGTTTTTATACTTTAGCACAGTGCCATCTACTGGTCACTCTGTGAACACCAAGGGCATATTTTAAGGCAGAATAATGAAATAGGTCCCCTGTTAGGACCCATTTAGGCGTCTATACCTGCCAATATTATTAGAGGTGGCTCATTTACCAGACCCCTACACAAGGTAAAATATTTTTTTAGTGCAAGTTATATTTGTTTTGCTTAATATGATGCTTAATGAGGGTAATTTGGATACTAGTTCCTTTCAAACTAGCCTCTCCCTTTATTCGCATAATTCTACAAATAATTTGCTTGTGTCCTTATAATCTGTGCAAAAGGAATTGTGAATATGTCACTTCAGTCTTCCAAAATCGCTTGAAGTTTCCTCTTGAGGCACAGCAGAGATTTATCGCTGACGATCTCTCCTAGTGTGCCATTGCACTATGGCTATTTCCTACCACAGCTTATTTATTTATCCAACACTTCAAATAAAGTTTAAATAGCCCCCCTTTTCTCTGTACCATGTCACTTCAAACAAGGAAAAGCCTTTGTTAGCCTTACTGGAATCTTGGAACCTATGACTGGTAAACGCTTTTCTTATAGCTGAGCACATAGTATTCCCTCCATTGTAGACAAAGAGGCAGCAGGTGAGGTAGAGATATGAGAGCCATGAAGTCAATTGTACAATGCCTAGCTATGTCAGTTGTGCTTGGTGTAAGGAGTGCTCAATGATGCTCTGTGAAATCTGAGACATCTATTGAGAGAACCTGTTGATGAGAATCTGTTGTGAAGTTCTAGCAAATAAAGGATCAGGAGGGGTCAATGTACATTCTAACACTGTAAAATGAGCAATAACATTCATAAGATAGCAGTATGTGATTCAAATGTGTTACTTTGTGTATTGCCATTATTTTCTTTGTCATGTTTGTGTGTGTGTGATGTCTTGTAAGAAGTTATATCTAGATGATCCACAACCCGTGGCTCATGAGCTAACAAAGCCGTCTGATGTTGATCTCAGTAGCCTCAAAGCAGGTACTCATTTTTGGATTTCTGACTTGGAGGCAAGTTTTGGCGGCATAAAGACCATGTGTACTGCCAAACAGATCCATCTGTAGTCTGCCAGTCAACCAAGAAGCTGCCAAATAATCAACTGCAGTCCTTATTGGGCATCCCTAGGAACTTTTTTTTCAAACTTGTGCTGCTCCCAGACTTTTTTTTTATATTTAAATGTGGTAAAAAAAAAAAAAAAAAAAAAGTTGGGTACCTCTGAACTAGAGAATAGCCACCACCACAAATTTTTTTTTTATATAACCACCAAATATTTTGCAAAACTGTTGAAAATAATTTACTGTGAGCACTTTCACAGAGAAAAATACCTATAAACATATGTAGTTTAGGAAAGAAAAAAGTCACTGCAGAAAAATGCACACAAAAAAAACTAGCCACAAAAAAACAGCCATAGTAACTGCAGAATAAAAGACCCATAAGAAAGTTGCCATGAAAAAACAGCTCATTGACCAATGCATTTCACATATTTTTACCATTTTGCAAATTTTCCTCTAGGTTTAAAACTTTTTCCGCAAAGCCAAATAAAACAGATTCCCTCCTCACTATTGGAGAAGAATGTACTCTGGACATCCTAAAGATAGGGGCATCAGCCTTCTGGATGGGCGAACCTCAGGCCAAGAGTCCATGTTATGAGGAACTAAGCTGCCTTCAAACACACACAGACAAGTGTTACTGCATTGGCACAATATACCTGCTACAAAATTGCTGTAAACCAAGTGTACCAATTATGCTCAGAAGAACCAAGTCTTACAGATATGTTACTTTATGTTGGTTATTATCGTATGTAAAGCAAAATGTGGGTAAATACTACACAGGCCTTAATATCCGTCTGTGTATGCTAGTATCTTTTCTGCCTTTCACCTGAATGGACACAAGTCTGGTGCTAATAGTTGCAGTTTGATTGCCATTAGAATTAAGAATTTTCAAAATAGAACTTGCTATGGCCGTAAGAAGTCTATGCACACAATCTGCTCCAAGGTATTCAAAAAGTACCAAGTAGTTTGTGTTTACAAACCTAAAAGATGGATTGGCACCATAACCCCAGATGGGTGTTTTATCCTATGGGAAGCCAATCATTGCTTTAATTGTACTTGCACAAGATTTTGTGCTACCTCTTTTAGGCAAGAGTTGTGCTTACAAGGGATTAAAAATGCTGTAATAATGTTGGTTGCCTTTGCAGTAGTGCCATTTTTCAAATCTTCTATCAGAGTTTTGTCTGCAGAATGTACGTCAACAAATTATTTTTAGGTTAAATGCTGTTTTAAAATATAGAAATGCGTAACTCAAATGCGTAACTCAAAATAGCAGTTTGCACAACCACAACTGTGGCTGCAGGTCATAAATGAGCACAATAGCATTCAGAACTTTTTGTTCAGAACATAAGGTTTAAGTTTGTTTCAAAATATCCAATTAAGACCAGAAATGTAATATTAGAGAAAAAAAGAATATGTACAGCACTGTATATTCAGCAACAGCACTACTGAATCTAGACAAAAGAAAAACCTTAAGACATGGGACCTAAATAAAGTATGGAAAAAATAGTATCTAATCTGTCTTGTCCGCACAGCGTATACCTACGAAATCCAATCCAAGAAAAACAAAAGCGCTTCATAGAAAAATAAAATGCTGAACAGAAATAAATCTGAAAATATGCCTTTTTTTCATGAGAGCTCCAGATTTGTTATTTGGACCGTGGGTGGATATTGGACAGATTTATGCTGAGTGTGCAATGCTGACTTGGTTGTGGGAAATTTAAACTCTCGCTTGTCCTTTACTGGCTAGTAAAAACTAAACAAACATACTTTTTATTTGAGAGGCTTGGCTACATTTTTTTGCCACGTCAGACTATTTTTTTATGCAACTCACATCAAGTCCCAACCCAAAAAGCGGTTTAAAACTTCAGCTACTCTTACAGAAAAAATGTGAAAGAAAGCCAAAGTACTTGCTGATCTAAAAAAAAAAATCTTGTATTTTTTTTAAGGGGAAGGCAGCCACTAATTATAAACACATGCTTCCAGATAACAGTCTTTTACTAGTGAAGCAAGTAATTTTTCTCCCTCACTATACAATGCAAGCTTTCTTTAAAGAATGCTTTGGAAAAGTACTGGCTGACTCTCTGGTAATAATCAGAATTAAAAGTTAGGGGGTTGCGGGCTGTCAGAATCCCAGACTCAAAGTGACATTTATATAGAGATTGTTGTTACTGCCCTGAAAGCCAAAAAACACAAATGCATTTTATCTGAAATACCATTTGCAGAAAGCTCTGTTCCCCCCTTACCAGCCGCACAGTTAATCCAAGTGGAAAGAAAAAAAAAATAAGATTGCCTCTTGGAATGAGTTTATCTTTTCTTTTTATCTCAATGCCTTTCTTTCTGCTCAGCAAATAAACTTTAATTTAAAGTCAAAACAACGTCAAACTTGTCTGTAATAAAATCATAAGCAAAATAAACTGTGAATCAGAATTCCATTTTAGACTTGGGGCCATTTTGTATTTGTCATTTGGAAGCAGGAATGGAATACCATAATGAAAGAGAATTATCTCCCAGGGTCTGTTTTTCAAAAGCAAAATCATCATTCAAAACCACTGAAAGGCTGCTGAACCGAAAATAAAAATGTTGATCTCCAGAGAATTGCTGAAAAGCCTGTTATATTTTCTTTTTACATACCTGCAGTTTTTAACCCCATGAAAGCGATGTTAATGTTTTAGACAAAATATTTATGAAACCACTTAGTAAAAGCATGTCAAGTTAAATGACCACAATAACTTTTGTTAATTCATTGCTAAAAGTTGTATACTTAGAAGAAACACTATCTTTTCTACAGCACAAATGCTGCATATTACAAACTCATACCCAGTTGATATGATCAAAGATCCCTTTTATATCCACTAAACTCAATATAGAGTGAAGATTACATTAGTCTATCCACCATATGTAATAAAAGGCATTAAATTTGCCCAGGAGCAGTAACCCATAGCAACCAATAAGATGTTTGCTTTTAAACAGATGACCAGTAAATTCTATCAGCTGATTGGTTGCTATGGGTTACTGCTCCTGGGCAAACTTAGTGCCCCCTAAGGGCATTTTTTTCATGGCATCTTGTTTCTGCTTTTGGGTGACCTATATATAATGTTCCTTACTTTTAGGTCTTGCTGACTGTGTTGAGCAAATCTGCCATGTTTTGCTTGGGGCCAAAATTCGCAAACTAGTGTTAAAATTTACTGAATTGCCAGTAATCCATAGCAACCAATCAGGTTTTTGCTTTTAAACAGGTGATTAGTAAATGCTAGCTGCTGATTGGTTGCTATGGGTCACTGTACCTGGGCCAACAGTTCATTTTGTTGCATAATCATTTGTTGGCAGTTTACAGTATGGTAATGTATCTATACTCACTGATGACTGGAGCTTTGAATTAACACTATACAAGGGATTTATTGCATGCTTCCCCATAGTGGAAAAGTACAGAATCTATTAAATATTAATATATTATGGCATAGTTTATTAACTATTTGCAGTTGTTATAATAAAATAAACATTGGGAAAAAACAGAGTACACCTATTGGTTTAATGCTTTAAGAGGTGTCTTAACTGAAATGTCAACTCTTTAAAGGAGAAAAAAACCCTTAATAAAAAAAAACCCATTACCTCCCTACCCTACATACATAGACGCCCCCCCTGGGGAAAAGCCCCATGGTTTCTACTTACCCCTCCATGCAGATTCTGTCCAGCGGAGTTCACAGGCGCCATCTTCAGCCGCTTCGGTAATCAGGGCTGTTCCTGCCATGAGGCGAGGTGATCACCTTGCCTCAGGCGACAGTTAATGGGCAGTTACAAGGGGCGGCAAAAAGCCGCCTCCTGTAACTTAGCCAAATTTCTGTTTTTTACACCGGAAATTCGGCTCTGCTAGTGCAGAAAGCGCAGTACGCGCTCATTGCACTAGCGATACCGCCCCTTTTGACCCACTCTGACGCTAAACTTTTAAGCGCGGATCGGGAGATGGCATTGGGGTTGCCACCTCAGGCGGCAGCAGCCCATGGTTCACCCATGCGACTGGCGCTTCCGAAATTTCGGGAGTTTTTTTCAAATTAGAAAAAATTAATTGACTATATATACTTTTTTTTCAAGCAATTTTGGGAATAGACATTCCAGGCAATGTAAAATAGCACACGTCAATAATCATCAACTCTTGTTAAGCACTTGGTAAAAAAAAAAAAAATACAGCTGAGTATATATATATATATATATATATATATATATATATATATATATATATATATATATATATATATATATATATATATATATATATATATATATATGTATTCTGTGAGGAGATTATAGCACAAATGTCCACATATAATTAAAGTAAAGCTAAGTGCTATACAGTAGATCAGCAAACATGAATAGAAAGGCATCAAACCAAAGTAAAGCAGGCCTCAGCTATCTTATAAGCACTAAGATCAATAGTAAGTATGGGATACAGCCCTGATGGAAGGAAACCAAAGGTACATGATACAATTTTCTGAAGTGTTAAAATAATAAGCCAAAAAAGAAATGATTATTGCTTTAGCTGAACCGACTCATAGCAATAAGACATTCACTGATGTTCAGTAGTGATGGGCGAATTTGTGCCGTTTCGCTTCGCCGAAAAATTCGCGAATTTTGCGCGAAATTCGCGAAACGGCGAAAAATTAGCGAAACGGCGCCGGCGTCTCGTTTTTGACGCCGGCGCCCGTTTTTTCGACGCCGGCGCCCGTTTTTGACGCCGGCGTCGAATTTTTTCGGCGAATTTTCGCGGGCGTTTTGCGAATTTATTCGCTGGACGCGAATCTCGCAAATGCGCCGCGAATTCGCGCCTGGCGAATAAATTCGCCCATCACTAATGTTCAGTTGAAATTTCAGGTTACACCTTATTAACCCTTCTGATCATGACTGGGACGCTGCAGAATTTTACTATTGAAATAAGTCTAAAAATAGTAATAACACCAATAATAATAATGACTAACCAACGATAATCGTTACTTCAATATGAACGTACAGTATATGTGAAATTCAAAGACATATTAAGAAAATAAATAACATTTCAATATCAGACCTGTTAAATGGAGAATATATGATAACGAATATATGATAACGAATTGGCAAAAATCACCAAGTGAGTGGGGAACTACACAGATAAGATGGTTTGATCCTTGCCATTGGTAAGATCATGATATGGACCATTTGGAGAGGACTGATGCGCCAATGAATTTGCAACTGCATTAACGCATTGCTTTATTACAACAGCTGTTATATAGTGGTTAACTGAGATATTGCAAGCAATTGCTGGATTTATTCATGGTTTACCCACTTGGTGTTTCCTGCTCCACAAAGAATGTTTTAGTATTTACCCACATGGTAATTTAATTCATGACAAAGGAACTCCTCTATTGACCCTCCACTCTCAGACATCCCATTGAACCCTATGGTTACATACTTTACCTTAATGAAACACCAGGAGCCAGAAATGGGATGAAATGACCGCAGCATTTATTGACATTTTATCAAATAAATAGGACCTTGCCAGCCTCATCCCAAGGCAATAATCAAAGCCAAAATTCCATAAGAAAACTGCATCTCCCACCATGAGAGAAGTTCAGTAGCCCTGCTGCCAGGCCTGAATCTGCAGTGTGTCGATTATAGGAAATCCAAGCAGGCTGCCCCCTAGCACAAATAATAGTAGCGTCTGTATCAATTAATCCACTGCGCAGTCACAGGAGAGAACCTCCTTTCTCCCTCTTCTAAATTTACCTGTGCAGTACTCGGGAAAGGTCCTGCAACTGCTGTGACAAATAAAACAAACATTGTCAGGAAAACAGGACTTTCAACCACACATAACACTTGGGTTTGTCTAGAAGGGGTTACACTCAGTCTCTCAATTACCTTACATGCAGGTTAGACTAACATCAGACACCCCAAAACATACCAACACCCAGAAAATTCATTAGCTGCCACCATCTATCATTAACAGGCGAAACCTAATGCGACTATTCCCCTATCCTTTATCACAGGTAATAATACAACAATGCATCAAAAACTCTCTCCTATGGTAGATAGTCCGGGTTAGTTCCTACTAGTTCAACAAGCACTACAGCAGCCAAAGGGTTAATTTCACTCAAACACTTTCCTGCTAGCCGTCCTAGTTATTCAACATATACAAAGATAAAGTTCCCTTTTCACACATACAAAGCATTAATACACTTAGGTACAAGCTTTTATATGGGCAAGGAGTTCGTTAAGGGCACAAGGATAAAATTATTTACATTTTAAAATTATATAAATTTACCACCCCTCATAACACCCCCCCCAGATATCGATCAGGGAAGCCTGTCTGATGGCACAACACACGGGCCGATAACCTGCCGACACGGTCTGTTGTCAGCTTTTATCGGCCTGTGTATTAGCTTTTATCGGCCTTTACCCCAATGGCGATCAGAAACATTCCCTGGATCAAAAATTTAAACAAGCAAACATTTTAACAGAAATTAATACAATGCAGACTCTCACGTTTATACTGTATAAAAATACAGAAACCCCAATATAACAATGCATTCAGGAAAACAATGCAGGAAAAGACCCACATTCAGTTATTAATAGATCATATGAAAACATGAAGAAAACTAATATTATATGCAAAAAAGGAGGAGGGTGGGTCAGATGTTTCTACTGCTCAGAAGATAAGGAATTGAATTGCTTCTTCCATTGACATCACATCTCTCTTTCTCTGCCTACAATGTAGGTCTCTATAATAATATATTGCATGAAACAGCTCATATGTAAAACCCTACTTAATGTAAATTAACTATATTCTTGATATGCAATATGATATACTTTTTTAGTAGTATATGTCGTTGGGTAAACCTAAATAGAAAATATTAAAAAATAAGGGCCACCCCCTGGGATCCTAGGATCCAAACTTACCATACAGGATAGGTCACATGAGCCAATTAAGAGACAAGGTTGTGTCTCCCACACTTCTTCCTATTACAGTTAGAGCTGCAGTATTTCTGTTCAGGTGATCTCGGAGGCATCACAGATAATATCCTAAAATGGCGGCTCTAGGTAAAAGATGTAAAAGAGCAATATCTACTTAAATATATATTCCAGTGTGGTAAGATTCTTTAATATGCCATTTAATATTATATAAACTGGTGCTTAAGTATTCATTTTGGGGGTAAAGTTTTACTTTAACTCATTATTTCTCACCCAATCACAGCCATATCTGATTCTGCCAATCTCTAAACAAAACCAGTGTAATTTGGCTGCTGGTCATTCAGATCCCTTGTCATGCAGCCCCTGCAATTATAGCTCCAGGGCTTTCCTTGCCACACATATTGTTTTAGTGTTTACACAAAAAAAAGTTGATTAGTGCCACCAAAAGTGTATCATTGAGAAACTTTTTATTTTTTATTAAAATGATTTACTTCATGTCTTTTATCGTACAGGTATGGGATCAGTTATCCGGAAACCCATTATCCAAAAAACTCCAAATTACTGAAATGTCTTCTACAATAGGCTACATTATATCCAAAAATCTAATTTTTAAAAAACGATTACCTTTTTATCTGTAATAATGAAACCGTACCTTGTACTTGATTCAAACTAAAATATAATTAATCCTTATTAGAAGCAAAACCAGCCTATTTTTTTTTTAATGTTTACATGATTTTTATAGCAGATTTAAGGTCCAAAAATTATGAAAAGATAAAGATCCAAAATACGCCAAGATCCCTTATCCAAATAACCAGAGGTTCTGAGCATTCTAGATAACAGGTCCCATACCTATAAACCGGCTAGACTCTGACACATTTCGATTATTATATATTAAAGTTACTTTACAGTGTGTACTGCTATTATCTACTACACTTCTCAACATCCGTCAGCTGCCTTGCAATGAACTTCTGATTACCTAGCATTATTAAAATTCAACTTTTTGACATAGCATTGGGAAACTGCCAGTTTTTTTTCTACAGTACAGGGATCTTAAAGGGGACCAGTCACCCAAAAAAATTATTCAAAATCCTATTTTATCACACTAGTCAAGCAAAATGAACTTTAATTACACGTTATAAATGGTTTGAATCTTGTTTCCTTCAGTCTGGGAATTCATAATTATAACAAGCAGGCAGGAGCCATTTTGTGGACACTTATTAAGACAAGCCTTGCATCATCTCAGAATCATGTTTGTGCACCAGAATGGGGGACCCGATGTCCATCCCCATGCACTGGCTACACAATTAAACAGTGAAGAGAACGGGGGAATGTGTAGAGAACAGTGACATCTAGGAAGTGCTGAATGGAAAGTGAAAGTAATTGTCTGCCCCGCCTCATAGAGGAGGGGCAGATAATATTTGATTGACAGCTGAGATTTTTTTAAATGATCTTACAACAGCTATGAATGGGTTTAAACATGAAATCCAATTTCTATTTTTTATTAATTTGAAAAGGATTTTTATTATACAAATTTTTATGTCTGGGTGACAGGTCCACTTTAATTGCCCATGTCCTGCATTTATGCATCACATGACAATGCAGTTCTCTATACCGGAATGCATGTACTCAAACCAGCCTGTGCACTTGACTAGTCAGGTGTTCTTTTATATTTGCCTATGACTAAGGGAATGTTTTCCCAAAACGCGTAAGGTCACGCTGTTACCTTAATATGTTGCAATAAACCTACCCCAAAGGTTGAATTGCTTATTTGGGTTCTTTTATATTTGACCCACATGCTCCTCAACTTGCTGCTGCTTCTCTTTTTTTATATACTGTAGCTGCTGCCTTATGACAATTCTAACATACAGACAATTCTAACATATAGAGATAGATAAACTGTATGTAACTTGTTTTTCCATAATGTTGTTATCAGTATTCAGATTTTATTTTTGTCAGATTTTCCATCAATACATTTTGAAACTTTTTTTTATTTTTTTCTGCAAAGGTAAACTTCAGAATGGCTGTTTTAAGGGACTGCTAGGCATCTATAGTTCTTCAAAGACACACAATTTAAATATTTAAATGTATTTTTAACATTCACAGTTAACTGCAAGCAAACAATGTACAACCAGCATAAGGGGAATTGTGTAAAAGGCAGAGCCCCTTAGGCAATCATGGATTTTTTTTGTCAGTAAAAAAAAAAAGTAAACGTCACATGCACATCCCTGGTTGTCCATCAAGCACTACTATAGACAGCAATGATTTAAAAAAAAAAAAAAAAAAAATAGAGAAATTTAATTACTTACCGTAATTTCTATTTCCAAGTCACCTACCACGGCAGCACTCACCAACATGAGTATTCCCCGCCCCTCAGGTCACTGGACAGGAAAGGGTTAACTCCCAACCCTATAACATCCGCTCTGCACCGCCCCCACCTTGTCTATGTTTCTTAGCTTCAGAAGGGAGGGAAGTTGGTGAGTGCTGCCATGGTAGGTGACTTGGAAATAGAAATTACGGTAAGTAATTAAATTTCTCTATTTCCCAAGCCACCCATGGCAGCATATCACCAACATGAGAATTTCCAAAGCCAAAAGAAGGGAGGGACAACAACTGATGCTTAACATTTATTATGAATGCAATACAGCTTGCAAAACTTTTCTCCCAAATTTAGCCTCTTGGGAAAGAAAAACATTTAACTTATAATGCTTTATAAATGTATGCAAGGAGGACCATCTTGCAGCCTTGCAAATTACGTCTGGCGGCGCTCTGGCTTCCGCCGCCCAGGAAGCAGCCAATGCTCGAGTAGAGTGAGCCTTCAAGTCTCTAGGTACCTCTCTGCCTGTTTTGTGATAGGCGAACACTATGCATTCAACGATCCATCGACTGATAGTCGCTTTAGACGGGGCACAACCTCTTCTAGGACCCCTCGGAATGACAAACAGTCTTTCTGACTTCCTCCACGCCTGTGTACGGGTCAGATAATGAGATATTATTCGAACTAAGTCCAACGTATGCCACTGTTGTTCACGCACTGTTTTGGGATCTGGACAAAAGGAGGGCAAAGTTATCTCCAAATTCATATGAAATTGTGATACAACCTTCGGAAGAAATTCAAACGCTGGTCTCAAGACCACTTTATCAGGGAACACCACCGTATCAGGTTCCTTCGCTGAAAGAGAATGAATTTCCCCTACTCTGCAGGCTGAAGTGATCGCCACCAGAAATAAAGCTTTCAGAGTAACATGCCAATCCGAAGCCTTTTCCAACGGTTCAAAAGGAGCTGCCATCAAAACCTAAAAGACTAAAGGCAAATCCCATGGAGGCACCCCTAGTCGTCTTATTGGACACACTCTTTTAAGTGCATTAAACAGGCGAATGACCAACGGATGCTCAGCCTATGGTTTTTCAGTTAATGCCGACAGTGCCGAAACTTGTCCTCTCAAAGTGCTGACACTAAGCCTTCTCTGGTACCTAGCAAAGAGAAACTGCACCAATTCTGACGCCCCAGGACATCTGGGATCAAATCCTTTATCTTCCGCAAATTTGACAAAACAAGACCAGACACGATAGTATTGACTTGACGTAGAGTGCTTTCTAGATTTCAACAGCAATTCTATCAGATCTTTGTTGAGGCCTATACCTGATAACCTCTGCCTTTCAACTTCCACGCCCTCAGAGACAGGTGGAACACCTCCTGAAATGGAACTGGGCCCTGCATCAGCAGATCTTTCATAACTGGAAGTTTCATTGGAGGCTCCACTGACATCTGTCTTAGAAGTGGAAACCAGGGACGCCTGGGCCAGAATGGGACTACAGCAATCACCTGTGTCTCCTCTTTGTCTATTTTCTTCAATACCCTCCAAATTAATGGAAAGGGTGGAAAGACATACCCGAACATCCCTCTCCAGTTCTGATTTAGGGCATCTATCCCACTGGATATCCGGGACGGGTACCTTGAAAAGAACCTCTTGCACTTGTGGTTGTGATCCGAGGCCATGAGGTCTATCTCTGGATTGCCAAATCTCTTGGTAATGGACTGGAACACAACGGGATTCAGGGACCATTCTCCTGGCTCCAAGGAATTTCTGCTTAGGAAATCCACCTGCACATTCATTTTGCCTGGTACAAAAAAGGCTACTAAACCTCTTAGGTTTGATTCTGCCCATGACATGATAGTTGACAGCTCTTGTATCAACCGCGCACTCTTGGTGCCTCCTTGTCTGTGTACATATGCCACCGCCGTGGCATTGTCTGAACGGATTTTCACCCACCTGTGTGTTATCCTCTCCGAGAAGGCCAATAGAGCCATCCTTATTGCCCTCAACTCCAATACATTGGAAGGAAGATGAGAGACTTCACACTGCCCTTGAGCTGACAGATCGTCTAACATGGCTCCCCAGCCTGTTTGAGAGGCGTCTGTTGTAATTGTGACGTAGTCTGGTTCTGTCAACGGCATTCCTCTGGTTAGATTTCTCGGGATCAACCACCAGTCTAGGCTCGCCATCACCTGACTTGGAATATGAAGAAGTCTCTTCAGATTTATGGGATTGGTTGACCCTGAACCCAGAAAAAATATTTGAAGGGGTCTCATGTGCCATCTTGCCCAACGTACCATCTGAATGGTGGAGGAAAATAGACCCAGAATTGACATGCAATCCTTGACTGACACTCTGGTGAGCTGTTGAAAGGATCTCACTCGGTCCATGATGTATGAGACCTTCTGATCTGGAAGAGACACTATCCCTTGAAGAGTGTCCAAGCTGGCTCCTAAGAAAATTATCTTCTGAGTTGGCACCAGATGACTTCTGCCAGTTTATCACCCAGCCGAAGAGTTGCAGAATTCCAATCGCTTTGTCTCTGTTTTTTACAGCTTCTTCTTCTGAGTTGGACACCAGAAGTATATCGTCCAGATAATGGAAGGCTGGGACCCCCTTCACTCTCAGGAAAGCTATTACTGTTACTAAGACCTTTGAAAAAGTCCTTGGAGACGTGGACAGGCCAAACGGAAGGCAAGTGAACTGCACGTGTTGTTCCTGAAACACAAACCGCAGGTATCTTCTGTGTGGACCATACACTGGAACATGAAAGTACGCGTCTTTGAGATCCAGATTTACCAACCATGCTCGAGGCGGAATTGCTGCAATTATGGATGTCAGGGACTCCATCTTGAATTTTCTGCAACGTATACATTGATTTAGTGGACGAAGATCTAGAACTGGTCTGAAGGCCCCTGAGGATTTTTTTACTAGAAAGAGTTTGGAGTAAAACCCTCTCCTTCGTTGCTCCCGGGGTACTGGTTCTACAGCACCGGTTTCTATTGAACAATATAACAGGATGACTGGGGAACTGGCAGTTAAGCTCTCAATCTCAGCGAAGCACCCCCGCTCCAGGTGTAGGATATATGCAAATCAAACAGAGAGCTGAGAGAAAGCAAACGAAGAGGCAGAACTTGCTGCTAAGTGCTCTTTATTGCACACAAAATAAATGTGCAATAAAGAGCACTTAGCAGCAAGTTCTGCCTCTTCGTTTGCTTTCTCTCAGCTCTCTGTTTGATTAGCACCGGTTTCTAGCAACTGATCCATATATTCTTGGACTATTTCCTTTGCACCTTGAACCTTCGGCACCAAAGAAACTCGATACACATCGTATCTTGGGATCCTGGAGAATTCGAGATGGTAACCTTCTCTTATAATCTCTAAAACCCAACGATCCCGAATATTCTCGGCCCAAACCTCCTTGAAGAGTGCTAAACGCGCTCCTACTGCACAGGTTCGAGCCAGCCTGATCTCATTGTGTTCTGTGTGAGGAGGAGCCGAACCCAGTTGCCTTTTTTGCCGGTTGTCGTGGCTCCCCTCTAGAAGATCTCCATGGAGACTGTCTGCCTTGAGACCTCCCAGGTCTGTACTGCCTTGAGTTACGAAAATTCCTATTCTTAGGTGATTCAGCTCTTGGCCCATGACGTCTGAATTTCCTCTCTTGCACGACCGGAAATGACGCGTACATCCGGCCGGTGGAACGCAAGAACGCCTGGCTCTGGGAGGAAAATGACGTACTTCCTGCGTCTGTTAGAAGCGGTTTTCAGAGGATCCGCACTTCGCCACCAAACAACACGGCCAGTATTTAACTGTGGGCCTGATAGGTGGAATTTGACCCAGCCATTGGTCCTTCTCCACCGCGATCCCCTCCGGGGAGCATATGGGAGGCATCAGGGCAGAGAGAGAGCAGAGAGACCCTGGAAGCGGTAAGCTACACACGTGACCTGGACAGGAAAAAGACAAGGTGGGGGCGGTGCAGAGCGGATGTTATAGGGTTGGGAGTTAACCCTTTCCTGTCCAGTGACCTGAGGGGCGGGGAATACTCATGTTGGTGATATGCTGCCATGGGTGGCTTGGGAAAAAAAGTTTATCTAATTAAAGATGGAACGTAGTGATGGGCGAATTTATAAGCCAGGCACAAATTCACGGTGAATTCCCACGATTCACCGCTGTTGAATAAATTCGCAAAACCACCATTAAAATTTGTCAGCGAAAATTTGACGCCAGTGTCCGTTTTTTGGACGCCGTAGAAATTTCGCCAAAAACGGACGTCGGTGTCCAAAAATAACTGACACCGGCGTCATAAACAAGAAGACAGCGCCGCGTCGCGAATTTCACGGCAAAGCGCCTCAAATTCGCCCATCACTAATGAAAAGTGGTTGGAAGGCCAATATTTTAAGTTAAAAAGTTATGGACAGTAGGACAGTAAGGTAGACATGCATAGGGCTTTAAATGAAATGTTTACATTGCTCCACACAACACTGCACTTGTACTAATGACGATCAACAAGTTAACCGCTCACCCTAGCCCATGAAGATTCTCGAGTAGGCTACACCATGCCTAGTGACACCACTTTTTCATACTGGACTAGAAATGAGCAGACCACCTGTCTTCAACAATGGAAGCTCAACCGTATGCACAATAAATAGGCAGAAAGGTAAACTTCATCCACTTCAACCTTCCTCCAGCCTATCCAATTCCCATGTTGTTGAGCTGGGTCTTAAGAGAACAGAGCAAACTGATCAGGCTTACATGTTCCCTACAGTATTTCCTCTTAAAGAGCAAATGTCAAATAAACAAAACTAAGCATCATACAGGGCTATAGTAGTAATTTGGGATTCTTGGGCCTCTTGCAGACTCCACCACTGTGCCCCTGAGCAGGAATGAAGAGTTGCAGTACAAATGCACCTTCCTACTGGCCATGTTATAGTTATGGCATAGAACTTTCCTATTTCCTGACACATTTTAGAACCAGTTTAATGATAATGAGGCATGAGTTTATGCAAAAATTATGTGTCCAATGATGTCTGGCCCACCAAATAAAATTGTGGGTGAAAAGTTGTGATGAACTCGGAATCATAGGTCACCTGAGACCCTCTCTTCTTCTTGCAGGCCAACAGGTGCCCCCCTCAATCTATATGGTAGTTATGTTACTGGTCAAATGGGAGGGAGACGGGGAAAGTAAACTATCAGAGATGAGCCTCTTCTTCTCTTTAAAAGGTGTGCAGAAAAGTATGTTTATTTTATTAAAAACCAATTGCAAATTGGTTCCAGTCCTATTGTACATGTGAACTATAACCTGAGGAAGGCAAAATATTTAATACAACAGTGTGATAAGATACTTTAATTTTATTAGTCCCTCTTATTTCATATTTTCTTTCATTGTGTAACTCCTGATACTCTCATTGCTCCCCCCAAAACATTTGTGTGTTTGCACCCCTCTCCTTATTCCCTTTCTAGGCAAGAGGTAATGCAGTTTCAAATCCTGTGCCTTACTGATAAGTAGCAGCCAATTTTATCCTGGTTTCGGATTTTAAAATGTGTGGTGGACTCATGGGCAGTACAAGAGCTCTACATATGTAATCAAAAAGTGTCACATTATGCTTCTGATGACTGATGCTGCACTGTGCCCACCTCGCATGTAATAGAAGAGTTTCCTACAGCAGTTATTTGACATTCCACTCCTCTATTTACACAGATGCTCTGGGTTTTGACAATTTACTGGAGACTGTCTGATCCAACCAGATAAAGAAACAGAGAAGTACGTTAAATGGATTTAGAAAATGTTGACACAGGTTAGGATCATTCTTCCTTATTATATTGCGCACACATGGCTACCTAATAGTGTTAATCAGCACACACAATGATATCATAGTATAATATTCTCTAATGTTTGTGTAGGGATGTGAAAATCTTAGACACCCTTACACTTTACAGACAGGCGCATCCCTAGTTATTTGGACACCTTAGTGGGTCCTTATGGGGACCTTGTGCTTATGTAACCCCTGCAGTTCACACAGTGTACACCAGAGTATAAAAGGTTTAGGAACCCCAGTGCCAGAGTATAAAAGGTTTAGGAACCATGTGCTCTGGTTCCATTGCTTTAGCCCAACCAAGCAGGCTGGAAGGGAATGGGTAGTGCTGACCCTAGGCGCCTTGGCCCTAGTAATTAGACAGCTATACTCATTTTATAGATCGCTCTAGGAGTGATAGAGAGGTTAATTAGTTGAGCAGCTCAAGGCTCCGCCGAGGAGATTAGAGGGATTAAGATCCCAGGGTATTACTAACCCGGAGTAAGGAACCAAGTGTTGAGATAGGGATGTCAGGAGTTCCCCTAGTCTGCCACTGGAAGATATCCTGAAAACCGGGCAATACCCATTGCATGCTGTCAACTTACTCTCTGCTGTATATTCCCTAGCCTGTGGGGATTCAGCCTATACGTGCTGTGAGTATATGCTTCCTTTATGCTGCTGTGTATGTTCTATACTCCATTGTGGATCAATGTGCTAAATGATCTCTGTGCTATTGTTCAATAAATATTGTTCTTGGTTCAACTGTTAAAGAACTACTGGCGCCCATCATTGTGCTATCGCATCAGGTTACAGTTACAAGAGAGCTCATCTGTGGTCTCAGCCCACCAAGGAAAGTAGCTAAACTGTCCTAGCACAAGTCAGTTTACTATAGTGCTACATTTGTAATCATGCCCACCCCCCTCAATCACTTTTTTTTTGCAGAGAAAATAACCCAAACGTCTTTCTTCATAGTTTGTTTCATCCCATTTAACAGTTTAATTGCATGTCTCTGCCAAAAACTGCACTGCATACTCAAGGTGAAACCTTACAAGAGACATACGAAGAGGCAAATTTATGTTTTCATCCCTTTAGTTAATGCCCTTTTTTGTGCAAGACAGCACTTTATTTAGTAGCTACAGAATGACACCACCTATTATTACACAATGTGTTATCCAAAAAAACTCCCAAATCTCTCTGTTAAAGACTCCCCCAACAGACTACTAGTAAACAACTACCATTTATGTTCATTTTTCCCCCCAAGTATATAACTTTGCATTTCTCAATGTTGAACTGCATTTCTCAATGTTGAACCACATTTGCTGCCCAGTTCTTCAAGTCAAATATCTCTCTACAAAACAGCAGCATTCTGCAGATACAGTAACTTATGGGTTTGTACAATATAAACCACATTTGCTGCCCAGTTCTTCAAGTCAAATATCTCTCTACAAAACAGCAGCATTCTGCAGATACAGTAACTTATGGGTTTGTACAATATAATAGCAAATATCCAGTAGACTTAACTTACAGTACAATGCCAACCTCAAGGACTTTCATTAGTTGGCACAGTTTACTGCTGACATTTTTTATGCATTTTATAAAAATACAATTTTGAATACTGGGAACTGGATCCAAGCATATATGCTATGACTGGTTTATCATCACACAGAAAAAAAACAGCAATATCCCGCACAACTTGCATTTTAATGCGTTAGCACATTCAGTAAACCTGATTTAGGCTAAGGCATCAGCAAACAGACAGCTTTTCTATTGGCTAATGTACCAAAAAGATTGTTTTTAGGCCAATAATTAAGTTGTTGGGTCTTTTGGTTGTGTTCTGCCCATGTATCCCTTTGCCATAGCACCCAAAAGGTGTTTTGTTTCTATGATTATGTTAAATGAAAAAAATAAATAACGTATTTACACACACAATAATGTACAATAAATAGCACACAGTGGGTTTTCTGATTCAAGCAATTACATTTATGCGTTTCGGTTTACAGCTTTCTTCCAAGCAGTCATTACAATACATTGCTCAGTACCCCTAAGGGAGGAAATTGGAGGTTCTTGTTCTCTTCTATTTGAAATTGTGTTATTTAAAACTGTTTATGCATTGAACAGAACATCTCAAAAATGTGCAACTACTACCTTAATGCAGTTATATGCCGCAAGTCTGCATGTTTGCATAGTGATGGAGAGTGGACAGGCCAAAGGTATTCTAACTGAAACTCAAATGGAAAACTCATGCATTTGTTTCAGTCCCTACAGATCATTGCATTCACCTTAGCTTGCCATGATTTTTAATATCACATGAAAATATTAAATCATTACATCTGTGTCAAAAGTCCTAGTAACACATTTTGCCAGAACACTTATTCTGACACATTTGCAGCAATTAGAAGTCATGTTATGATGCCAATCTGAAATTCATTTAGGTTCTCAGATCCTGCCAGCATGTCAGTCCTTAAAGGGATATTGTCATGGGAAAACATGTTTTTTTCAAAACGCATCAGTCAATTGTGCTGCTCCAGCAGAATTCTGTACAGAAATCCATTTTTCAAGAGAGCAAACAGATTTCAAAATTGAATATAAAAAAAAATCTGACATGGGGCTAGACATATTGTCAGTTTCCCAGCTGCCCCCAGTCATGTGATTTGTGCCTGCACTTTAGGATGGAACTACTTTCTGGCAGACTGTTATTTCTCCTACTCAATGTAACAATGTGTCTCAGTGAGACCTGGATTTTACTATTGAGTGTTGTTCTTATATCTACCAGGGAGCTGTTATATTGTGTTAGGGAGCTGCTATCTGGCTTCCTTCCCATTTTTCTGTTGTTTGGCTGCTGGGGGGGGAGGGGGTGATATCACTCCAACTTGCAGTACAGCAGTAAAGGGTGACTGAAGTTTATCAGAGCACAAGTCACATGACTGGTGGCAGCTGGGAAACTGACAATATGTCTAGCCCCATGTCAGATTTCAAAATTGAATGTAAAAAAATCTGTTTGCTCTTTTGAAAAATGGATTTCAGTGCAGAATTCTGCTGGAGCAGAAAAAAAACATGTTTTTCTTATGACAGTATCCCTTTAAGTTCTTGGACAAAATTCTTATATTGTGGTCTGTAATTTACTTGGAAATTGAATGTGGAGAAGAATAATGCCCATCTGGCTTGCCATGGTCTGGGTAAAATTTAAAAATATGGGGTGTGAAGCACCTTCCAAAATCTGGTGCCATCCTTCAAAAGCAAATTTAACCCCCCCCCCCATAAGACATTAAGTTTGCACAGGAGCAGGGACCCATGGCAACCAATAAGGTACTTTCATTTAAACAAGTGACTAGTAAATTCTACCTGATGGTTGACTGTTATGGGTTACTGCCCCATGGCAAACTTAGTGCCTTTTCTTACATAACCCCATAATAGTCTTTGACCATCAACATCATAGTTCCATGGACAGCAACAATAATGGTTTTGGATGCAAGTGAGGAATTAGGATGTTCCAAAAAAAAGCATCTTGGCTTTCAGAAGTCCTTCAGAAGTTCTCAATAGGACATATAAAAGATGGGGGAAAGCATTTTAGAGATGTATTTGATAAACTTGCGGCAGAAATGAATAATATCAACAAGGTTTTTTTTTACATTTTTATGACTTTTGGGCATTGGCCTGTCAAAAATAGCACAAATTTTTTAATAGGGCTCTTGAAATGCCATCGGGCTTCCAGGCTTTCATTTGAGTGTTGCACCTAGAGACCCAGCGACCCTAGAGACTGCATGGTAATTGTATTGGAAATAATATAATTCAAACTGATATTAATGCAATAAACATGAACTCCGCTTATGTATAATTACCAATACAGACAGTGAGCTTTGTAAATGACACTTCACATGGTACACTTGTTACTTTGCTGGATTATTTGGAACTTTGTAACAAATAATGTAGCACTTTGCATTAAAAATCATGTAATTTGCACATTACCCTTTGCACTTCATTTGTAAATATGTCTTTTTGAGTAATTGTGGATTGTATTTATTTTTTCTTTGCTTTTCATCTACATCATGTTCACAGTATGTATATGTGTGTATGTGTGTATATATATATATATATATATATATATATATATATATATATATATATATATATATATATATATATATATATTTTTTTTTTTCACATATATATGTGTATATACACACATACTGTATATAGAAAAATTACACATTTCTAACAGTAGTTATTTCTAACAAGAGTGTTTCCACAATCCCTGTGCTATATAAAAGGAGACAAAGAAAAACAGCCGAGGTACAGAACTATGTAACATTGTCTGTTTTATCAATGTGTGGCTGCATGCCTCTTTTTTTTAGGTGGAGAACAAGACTATTTCTTCTAGTAATGAGTTCCAGCTGTAGAAACAAAATGGCTTTAGCTGAACTGGACCGCAAGGCAAACAGACCTATGAGAAGAGACAAAGTAAAGTTACAAAGGATTTTTGCAAAAGCGATGTCTGCCTTTTTCTTAAGTCTGGCATTTTTTGGGAACATAAACATGAGTTCATTCTCTAACTAATGCAGCATTATAGATAAGGTTTTTTTAAAGGTTGGCTTCATAGTGAGTTTAAGAGAAAACTAAAGTTGTAGCACTGTACATTCGTTTCATATGTATTTTGTTAACATTCAGAAAACGTATTTTGATGTTTTTATGGCTTCACAGGAAATTGTTTTACAATTGTATATGCTATATTAAGAGTGCAAATATTACTGGTGAGTTTACAGTGTCTATGTGGCATTAGTATCCTGATGGGAGTTTATTCCAGGAACAGTATGGGCTGGCAAATTAACCTTTATCATAGTAAATTGTAGGCATATCCATTAATGTTATAGTGCAGATATTACCTCTTCTTATGTGCCCAGAGTACACAACAGGTGAATCACATGCAATTTGGTCACTAATGAAAGCTCAAAGAACTTGTTCATCTTGTGTTTATTTTGCAGAAGCTTATTATACAATACTTTGCAGTCCAACCCTCACTGAATCATGTCAGGAACCCAAGACACCCAAAGTATTATCATACAAACAAAGATAACATAATATTGTAATATAAGTGCTAAACTGCTTTCAGATTACTTGTGAACCAAGTAGATCTCAGAAGCAGTGCATCACCCACAAATAGCTTCATATGACCATTATGGCCACTTCCTATTATTGTGATATTTATAAAGTAGGCAATGCCTTCTTATGTGTCATTGAAAATTAACAAAATATCTCTCCTAGTTGAATACGAGTTGAAAGTTATTTCCTATAGCATTACAAATACATTCTGGCTAGGGTGGTTGGCTTAACTCCATGGCGCATTGAAATAAGATTCGTCGCCAAGCGATGACACACGTGACGTTTTGGATGTGCAGAAGATAATTGAACTGATCATGAAATCACAGGTACAAACTACATGTATCCGACTGTTGGATAAAGATGCATTGTGCGGCGTTCATATCCGACAGTCGGATACATGCAGTTTTTACCTGTGATTTCACGTTCAGTTCCATTATCTTCTGCACATGAGACACATCGCATGCATGTCATCACACAGCAATGAATCAGACATCAATGCGCCGTGGACTTCAGCCCTAAAATCTAAAAGCAGATCCAAAGTCTTTGAGTCTCTTAGGGCTTAAACGCACATCACCATTTAGGAATGTACCTAAGGCAGTCCAGAGGATACTGGGCCTGGGCACAGCACTTTATTTTGGTTTAGTGCTGCTCTACTGCAGCCACCCCCATCGAAGCGATGTAATTCACATGCAGAAGTGACATATGTTGCAAGTGCATTACTGTAAGATGCACCGGGAGATCGCCGGGGTCTTTTACCTCCCAGCGCGTCCGTCCTCGGGTCCCACGGTGCATGAGAGTCATGACGTCATAAGGTGGCATGAGATTAGAATTTGGCACCAAATCTCCTTTAAAAGCTATCTTTCTGGTAACAGTGTCCAAGCTGGATTCTGTTTACAGATCCTGTCTAAACTGAACTACTTTGATTGATTCCTGTTTTTTTGACTCCTGTCCGTCTGACTCTTATTCTTGCCGCCTGTCCTGATCTTGCTGCCTGTTTTTAGACTACGATTTTGCTTGATCCTTGCCGGTAGCATTTACCAACTTTCACTCTCCAAAGAGCACCATCCCCTGTTTGTTCCGCAGCAGAAAGCCCGGGCCCCAAAAGAGCATCAGTGAACACAGGAATTCGCAGAGTTGATCAGTTACATCTAGAGTTCCAGCTGCCAATAAGGTTCCTGACTGATGAGATGTTACAGTTGCATCACTTACTACCAAACACATGCGCCACATCACTTCAAAGCCTCCAGGTCCCCCCACTCCTGTTGGATTTAGTAGGCAAATATTCGACAAAGCAGGTAGAATTTTTGGGGGGGGGGGATTTTTTTTCTTACCACACCAAGTGCCTAAATTGGTCCATTTCTGGGCAATGCTGGCAACATTAAGTCAAGTATTTTTCAAGAAGATGATGATATTGGAAAAAACTGTGGAGGAATGGCTATTTACTGTTGAAGCACTGATGTATCTGTGACTTAGTATTAAATGTAAATAGCTGAATCCTTTGGGGCACATTTATTATGATGTGAAAAACTAAATTTGCTGAAAAAAAACAGTGTAAAAAGCTGTGTAAAATAAATGGTGAATTTATCAAGGTGTGATTATGCAATGTGAATGCCAGACTTGCCACCGTTATTATACATTGCTTCCAAGGAAGTTACTTTTAACACATCTGTTACTCCATTTTTTTTTTACAAGGCAAAGCCTGGCGATGTGTGGTGTTACTGGTGTATTATTCCTTTGTTCTTTTACACAACATAATAAATATGCCCCTTTGTGTCTTCCGTCTTCTCTATCTATTTCAGACTTTCAGGCTACTTTATCTTCCTATTCTGGGTTCACAATAATAAAAATATATGCTATACAAATGACTAAACTTTCAAATGTATGAAATGTACAATTTATATATTTCTTGTTTTAATGACACAACAAATGGTATTTATAACAGAACTTTCTCCTGTAAGAGAAGGTAATATTTTACTGCCCTGCCAACGCACTTTAGGAAACAGGCAGCAATTCATCAAACAAAGCAAAATAAAGAAAATAACTTCCCAAACCTTGATTACATTATTTTTGGCTCAAAATAATTTTCTTCTCCCCAAACCCTTTTGGAAAATTACAGCCGCAGTCCCAGGTAGTATAAACTGAAAATTGCAGCTATAGTACCAACTAGTACAAGCTGTTTTTAAGTCTATTTTTAAGACCTATTTTTAAGACCATAATTGAAGATAACCTACCTAGTTATTTAACACATTGTGGTAGCATCTAAAGGGAGGGAAGGGAATTTCATACCACAATGACTGATGTTTTTTTCTGGGCACCAAGTTGCAGTCTGTTGCACTCAGTGTTAAGCATAAAAAAAAAACGTTATTTCGCGTATCAAAATGACTTTCAGGTTGTTCCAGAAATGTATTTAGTTTTAACTTCATTAACTTCCTGTTCTGTCACAATACTTGAAGAAGGATTGCGTTGAGAGCGGTATTCAGATCAGTTTTTAATGAGCTATTTAATTAAAGGCTAATTGGGGTGAACCCATTAAAGATTTCTAAATTATGCTTATCTGACTAGCTATGTTTTAAGATATATTTCCTTGTACTCACTATGCTTGATCATAAACTATTGGTAAATGACTTTAAAATGCCCGAGCAAGGATTCCTGTTACTCACTTTACTATTCTGCAAAAGTATTTTATTTAATGCAAATAAATGAGGGGAGAAATAACTAAAAAAGTGAAACCAATATATAAAGTGACGAGAAATTCCCTATAATGTTATGTGCCTTGCTTGGTTACCTAACGACAAATCTAATCCTGAACTGAAGCTCATTTCTGAAGCAGTCTGCATTAAATGAAAGGGCTGAACAATCACAGTATAAAGTAATATTAATCTTAATTTTTAGTGCTGTTCATGCCAGAAAATCTCTGAATTGTTTTGTTGCTTTTAAAGAATTTGGGTTTGGGGTTGCATTCCCACTTAATAAAATTGCTCACCTATTACCCATGGTTGACTTGCCAGGGCTCTTTTTTTCTGCGCTGCCATGTTTCTTCTGCTCCCTTGTGGGGAACATGCAGCCAAGTAAGCTCTAAAAAATATTATGTTTTGTGCATGTTCTCACGGATACATAGGAAAAGGGCTAAATATGGCAGCAAGGGTCTCTCTAAAAAAAAATAAAAAAAAAAAAAGTCAGGCCAGTCTGTGAATTTAACCATGGTAGTTCCAGTAGTTTGAGCACATTAAAGAAGTTATCGACCCCATCCACTGTTTAGACATCCTTTAAAGTTACAAACACACAAGAATCTATGAAGAAGGGCTAATGACTTATATAAGGAACGGCTTCCACTTTACATTCTAGCTATAGGGGGGATTAGATCTCATAGCATCCTACAAAGCATGGTGTTGTAGGGGGTTGTGTGGTGTTGTGTTGCATGGTTGTGTTAGATGACCTGCTCAGATAAAATCTAACCCACAAAATCTGATTAATATGTCTCTTGTAGTTTTACCCTTAAGCTGGCCACAGACGCAAATATCCGATCGTATGAATCAATGTATGATCGGACTTTCCCATCTCCCGACCTGCCATTGACCATTCAGATCAAAGTCTTACCATTCCGACCAAATAAAGTAGTTAAAGAACAGATCAGGCGATGTTCTGCCCCTGACAGCAATCGTACGATAGACAAAGCTAGTGACAGTCTCCCACTGAAAATCGTACAATCGGCAATACATGCAGATATTACCCGCAGCCGACAAATTTTCTAACCTGTACGATCGACCAAACGACCGATCTCTACCGGACGAAAAATGACAGGACTCTCCATACACGTTCCGAAAATTGTACAAATCCTTGATTTGTACGAGGAGATCTTTGCGTCTATGGCCAGCTTTAAACATTAACAAACATTAGAACTAATACGGAATATACAGGTAAGAGAAGTCAAATGGGCAGGGCAGGCTGCGAGGATTGTACCGGCAAAGGTCAAAGCCAGAAATATTCACTAATAGCTGACTAGGCTGGAACTGACGGATCAGTAGCAAGCTGGGCAACTGTGATAAAGCACCAACTGTAAAATTTGGCTTGATGCTCTGACATGAATGTTCTGACATCACAATGTGCAATAATGATGTAGTTTGCATGAGGGAGGGGCAAGTGGGGACTGCTGCCAAAAGGTAGGAGAGTCTCCTGGGGCACTTTACAGGGATCTATATTCCTATACTTGACCATAGCCTTATGTCACTTCATAAGTTGGGTCTATATGGGCCTACGGTACTTGTTTACACCAATATAACTTTTCTTCAACCCTTTTCAGAGGAAAATACCTATATATACACACAAGTTTATGCAAAGCATGCGTGCAAACACCATATAATACTGTTGCTAAAAGCTAAATACTTCAGAACATGAGCACAATTTGAAATATGAACAGTATGTTTATGCCACAAATTATAAAGAGCGTTTTATAGCTTTCACTTTCATTTGGTAAACAGCCAAACACCATAACATATTCAAATGACAATTTACAAAAAACCAAAGAGAGGAAATGATCTAACATTATCTTTTATTAAACGGTGTTATGACTTTTTAAATAACACACCAACCTAATGCTATAACTACATTATGTTTTATTAAAGGAGTTGTAGTGCTGGACATTCCTTACTGGCTAATTTATTTATTATTTATTATATTATTAGAAAAATGTATTCTGGTCCCACACCAGATACATCACTTTAGCTCTTTCTGACACTCAAAATTTAAAAGGGTGACTCACCTATATATTAACTTTTGGTATGTTCTTGTATGGTTATTTTTTTTTTTTTTTTATAGTTTTTGAATTATTTTCCTTTTTCTTTTGACTCTTTCCAGCTTTCAAATGGAGGTCACTGACCCCATCTAAGAAATTAATGCTCTGTAAGGCTACAAATGTATTGTTACTGTAACTATTTATCTCTCACCTTTGTATTCAGGCTCTCTCCTATTCATATTCCAGTCTCTTATTCAGATCAGTGCATGGTCACTAGGATCATTTAGACCCTAGGAACCAGATTGCTGAAACAAAGTTATTGAAATATTTTCTGCAGGTTACTAATTGTTTACATCATTAAATATCCAAAATACTTTTGAAGACTTCTGGGAGGATATAATAAAATTTGCAAATATAAATCCATAAAGTAAAGAGTAGAAATTGCATTTTAATGCATTTTAAATTTGTGCATTAGAACATCCTTCTATGAACTAAACACCCTACTTGGTAGGGCCCTACTTGGTATATTGATATTGGTCACAAAATTATTTTTTCACTAAATAATTTCATTGTAAACAATATACATTAGTGGATAAGATGTAAATTGTGCCATTGGTGATGTGTTATTAAAGGGGCAGTTCACCTATAAGTTAACTTTTAGTATGTTATAGAATAAATAAGCATTTTTTCAGTTGGCCTTTATTTTTCTCTTAATAGTTTTTGATTTATTTGCCGTCTTCTTCTCCTTACTCTTTTTAGATGGAATCAGTGACCACCATCTGAAAGCTGGAAAAACAAATGCTTTGTAAGGCTACTAATGTATTGTCATTGCTACTTTTTATTACTCATCTTTCTAATTAGGCCCTCTCATTCATATTATTCCTATCAGCGCATGGTTGCTAGGAGAATTTGGACCCTAGCAACCAGATTACTGAAACTGCAAATCGGAAAGCTGCTAATATAAAGCTAAATAAACTACAAATGATAAAAAATTTACTTTTTGCAAGTTGTCTCAGAATATCACTATTTACATTATAATAAAAATTAATTTCATCAAGTTGAATAACCCCTTTAATTACTATACCTTTGCAGGCTCACAAATGTTTTTTGGCTTCCATATGGAAAATATGGTTTTCTCCAGGTTTGTTATAAAGGGGTTGTTCACCTTTATATTAACTTTCAGTATGACATAGAAAGTGATATTCTGAGAATTTGCAATTGTTTTTCATGTTTTATAATTTGTGGCTTTTGAGTTATTTAGCAGCTCTCCAGTTTGCAGTTCCAGGAATCTGCTTGCTAGGATCTAAATTATCCTAGCGACCATTCATTGATTTAAATGAGAGACTGGAATATGAATAGGAGGGGGGCCTGAATAGAAAAATTAGTAATACAAAGTAATATATTTGTAGCCTTTCAGAGCATTTGTTGTTTAAATTGGGTCAGTGACCCCCATTTGAAAGCTGGAGACAGTCAGAAGAAGAAAGCAATTCAAAAACTATAAAAAAAATGAATAAATTTGCTAAGAATTGGTCATTCTATAACTTACTAAAAGTCAACTTGAAGGTGAACCACGGCTTTAAATTGAAAAAAAAAAAACGCTTAGCTTGTGATGCCTTAATGTGTTGGAAAAATATAAAATAGGGAAAATATTATCAATTTCCTGTTATGACAATATAAATAAATGGGACCTATAATGATTGCCAAAAAGAGAAAATAAGGCTTTTTTTCTAATCGTAGCACTTGACCTTGTCACAGTTCCTTGGCCCAAACTTTTTTGTCCCTTTGTGCTGGTCCCTGTGACCAGTAATTGTAGGGAGTTGAGTATCCCCTAATTTGTATGCAAAACAGTAGGAGTTCCAGGAAGGCAGCCAAGATATAGTGCAAAATATTCCTATATGGAATATCCTAAAAACTTATCAATTCTGTGACTTCTTATTCTTATGAAAGCTGGGTTATGAAGGACAGAAAAATGGATACTCCTGAATGTTCTGAACGATATTTAAAAATACTTTGCACAGCATGGAAAAACAAACAAATAGATCCTTGGCCAAATCAAGCCTGTCCTTCTCCTTGAAGCACAAATGACCAGACTGAAGCTGACTTATTGTGGACGCATTCTGAAAAGGCTAAATTCACTGAATTGTTAAGATAATTATACTCAGAAAACAGTAAAGAAAAAACAGAAAAGGGTGACTAGCAACAAGATTCAATCACAACAATTATGAACTTCCCATTGAAAAGCCTGAAGTCTCGAACAGCATACAGGACATTCTGTAAAAACACTAGATATTGTACCCAAGAGATGATTTTGACTTAACTAAAATGAAATGGTTTAATTTAAATGTAGTTCGCAAACAGTGCATCCCATAAACCTGCCTGTCCCCAAATATATGGTGGCATAAGAATACTGTGTTTGTGATCTCATTATGGAAAAAGCTTCTATTCTAAGGCAGTGCCATTGTAATATTTCATTTTTAAATAATTTCTGTTTAAATGTTGTGCATTAAAAAATATCTAAACATTATAAGATATAATGCAACAACACCAAATACATTTTTTTTACAGTCACTAGTCTTGTGGCCTGTATAAAAGAACTTGGACTGTATTCTGTGGCCACATTATGACCTAGAAAGTACTTTATCATTCCTAATATACTTTAAATTAATGCTGAGCAGTAAATTATATGTATGACTGGGAGGTCAGTTCTAGTAACAATGTCACACAACATATACATTAAGTGAATTATCACCCACCTCTCGTGGTGTCAAATCATTGCACAGATCATGGACTACTCAAGGACCCAGTATCATTAGCTGGACTTATTATACTGATCTTCTCAACAACTGTGTCATTATCTTGCTCGGGTGATGTGCTTTTAATTGGGAGAAAGGGAACACTTGTGATTGTAACATCTTGACAATTTTGTCAACAGCAGAATTAGAATTGCTTTAAGTGCAGGGAGACGATCGTATTACATAAAGCAGATGCCTCAAGGGTCGTTAACTAATTAATTGTGACATTTAATAGAGCTTACCATTTCCTGACTTCCCCTTTAAACAAAAACACTCATAAATAAAACAGACTGTGGATCATAGAGAAGATTTATATTTTTTGTGGAACCCAGTGATTAAATCCTTTGTCTGAAGCTGGTTACACAGATCACCTTTTGCCTTATAAGATGTAGCATATGCACAACAAAATGTTCATGTCAGTAATGGAATAAAATGTTGGTGAGCAGGTTGTATTCTTCAAACTTCTAATTCTGGCATTTCTACAATTATAAGGAGAATAAAGAAAGGATCTTGAGGTGCTATATATATATATATATATATATATATATATATATATATATATATATATATATATATATATATACACACACTGTATATATATATATATATATATATATATATATATATATATATATATATATATATATATATATATATATACACACACATACACATACATATACATATATATATATATACACACATACACATACATATACATATATATATATACACACACATACACATACATATATATATATATATATATATATATATATATATATACACACATACATATATATATATATATATATATATATATATATATATATATATATATATATATATATACACACACACATACATATACATATATATATACACACACATACACATACATATATATATATACACACATACACATACACATATATATATATATATATATACACACACATACACATATATATATATATATACACACACACACACACATATACACATAGTATTTATCCAAATGAATCCTTAGTGCCTACATGGAAAACGTGACTGAGTGAGTGAGTGTGTGAGAGTGAGAGTGTGAGTGAGTGTGAATGAGTGTGTGTAGCATATACAATTTTTCCACGTGGACACTATGGTTTTTATCTGGCTAAATACCATAATTCCATTACAGGATACGTTTTAAAATGATAGATCATATGGCAGGATGGGTACTTATATTCCTACTGTACACAGCACAAAGGATTGGTGTATACATGACTTAGGGAATAAATAAATATATTTATTTCTCTCAATGACCACATTATTCATTGGCTTCATTGGCTGTTTATGACACATTGGTTACTTGCTCGCCCCTTACTGTGACAGCTTATTGTGCATATATTACAAATCTTGCTTTTTTTTTAAATAAATATTTGGGTCTAGCATTAAAGTGGTTATTTTACTTATTTTATTGAAGCAGATCTTTTATACCACTAGTTAAAGATCTGCATGGTACCCAAGGTCAGTGATCCAAGACAAATGCAGTAGTTTAATGTCTCACCTGAAAGACTAGCAAGAGCAGGACACAATGGTAGTATGAACAATACAATTTACTTTCTGGTTGTTACCATGTGCACTAATTTCCAAGATGGACCAAGGCAAGAAAAAAAATATACAGGAATGAGATCCTTTAGCCAGAGAGCTCTAAACTGTGGGAAGCTACTGTACCTCCCATAGTCATTTTGAGCAAATAATTCTAATTTTTAAAAATGATTTCCTTTTTTCTCTCTATAATAATAATAAAACAGAAGCTTGTACTTTGCCCAAACTAGTCTGAATGAATCAATATTGGTGGCAAACACATTCTATTGTGTTTATTTAATTTTTAAATGATCTTTAAAGACCACTTATCTGGAAAACCCCAGGTCCCAAGCATTCCAGTTAATATATAATACAATAAAACCTGCCACATTTAAGTACCTCTTAAAAATACACAATGAATTCAGTTGGGGTTATGTAATAAAAGGTGTAACACCAATTACCAATCCAAAAGACAAATTTCCTAATTGGATTTAGAGGAACAATCTTATTGGTTGCTAAATTTTACTGCAAGGTGCAAACATTGGGATGAGCACAATTTTTTGCCAAGTTTAGATGTGAAAATAACATCCATTGGGTGAAAAAAATTGATGCGCGTCAATTTTGTCATGCTATTTGTCGCGTGCCAAGAAAAATTGTCACCCATGACTAATGCATTTTGGCAAATTCTCATCCATCAAAGTCAGCTAGATGTCGATCGGGCAGGGTTAATAATCCCATCAGATCGCAGCCGCATCTGTTCGTCGATGCGGTCCGATGAAGATCCGACTGCCCGTTTTGTCTACATTATGATCCGATCGTGGGCCTTAGGGTCCAATATCAGCCCAATATTACCCATCTTAACGTACCAGGGAGAGATCCGCTCGTTTGGCCAAATCACTAACCCTTCCATGTCTGGCAGGTTCTAATTATTCGCCCCCCCCCCCGTTTTCCACTATTTTGCAAATTCACAATTTCAACTAAATTTTTCTCTATATTTTGGGAGCATTTCAAAATTGCAAAAGAACAGGTGTGAAAATCATGTTTTCTGGCCCACATGGCACCATACCTCTTTTTTTGTATCCACAGCCTTGCAAAAACATGACTTGCGAATATTCCTAATATGTAAAAGGCAGCACATGGGCATGCAGACCCTTTATTTATACATCAGTACTGAGGTGTAAAGAAAACATTTAGGTGTCATTTACAACCGCGGCGTAACAAGTACGAGAGCACTCCCCTCAGTGTTCACCTCTCTGTAAGGCTCACTAAATTGGAAATTCAGCACTCGAGCAGCGCCTGAGCATGCAGTGCAGCCCTATCCTTACTGCCTGCCTATGGGTAAATACAAAGTCTCTTTCAGCTCCCTAACTTGCATGTCCAAATGACACCCAAGTTAGTGTCTTGTGGGGGGTGGGAGGGGACCACATCTATGTGACTCCCCATGCCCACCCCTTCAGAATTGAGAGTGGCCTAAGGCAGTTTAGAGCACATAAGCCTTCAGTTGTTTGCACAATGGCCCAAACAAGTGGGCAAAATGCAAAAATATGACTGAATGCCCCATGTAGGGCATTGCGAATGTTCCCTAATATCAGAATGTCCAATTACAACAAAGTTGGTGGATATTTAGAAATTGTTTCAAGCAAACAGTGGTAAAGGCTAAAACTGTAATAGAATTCCAACATGATATCTTAAAAGAATAAGAAACAAGCACGCAATAACTATGCTTTTCAAAGAAACCAGGCAGACATTATGGTATTTTCAAGCTCATGTTTCTGTTTGTCATTTCAAAGCATAATCTTGCAGCACTGTTTAACAAGTTGGAGATAAATGGAACAAATCATTTATTTTCTGCTCTCTTTTTCAAAAATGTTGAATATAATCATCATCACAGGGATCCATTTCCCAGCGCTAAATATTGTATAGAAAGTTTGAATGTAGTTTGTTTCAATAGATGAAATTTTGTCAGGGAAGGCATGAGTCTGAGCGAGCGTCTGTTTCAGTGCTGATCTTTCATGGCATAGTGCAAATACTCTTGGTATGCCTTCTCTTTGCAGCTTCATTAGCATTCCAGAGCTCTGCTACATGGAGTCTTTGCCTGCCCACTCTCTAATTGCTTTTGTGGCTGTTTCAACTGACTATGAAATGAGATGACACTTGCCTCTTTTACATATTGTATTTCAGAGTACTGTCCACCCAAAAAGCAATCTGTAACCTTTCCCCAAATGCATACAGCACTTTTTTATGGGTGGGTACAGTACATCACAAGAAATTACACTCTCTGATCTTCCTCCTTGTTTTCCAACACTAACCCAATTATTAATACTTTCTTCCTGTCTGTTTTTATTTCTGAAATAACCTTGAGGCACTAGGATAAAAAATTGATATATCACAGAATGATAAATACATTAACACAGGGTGTTTATGCTTTATATTTATGTTTTGTTTCTGCACTACTGTACAGTACGCAATGGCCTGCATTTAAAGGGGCACTGTTAGGACATAATAAATAATCCTATTTTTAGTTTACAGGTTACTGTCAATTCTTCTCATTTGTTAAAAAGGCTTCCTTCCCATTCTTGGACAGAGAATCACACCATTTAAAAAAATAAATACATACATAACACTTGCCATGCTTTAATAGGAAACTATTTCCTCTAGAAAAAAAATTTGCTGCCTAAAGAGCTACAAGCACGAGTAGGAAATGATCTCAACTCAAGAATAACTGAAATAATATATATATATATATATATATATATATATATATATATATATATATATATATATATATATATATATATATATATAAATATATATAAATGAGCTCATTAACATCACACATAAAAGGGGTTATTTACTAAACCTCGTCAATTATTCTCGGAGGTTTTTGAGCAAAAACTCGATTTTTATAGGGAAAAAAAAAATAGAGATTTACTATAACCAGATGCTGATAAAAGTCAGAATCCAAAATCCTGCCATCTCAAACCTGCAGAGGTCATGTATGAGTCCATGGCAGATGTTCCTTTTAAAGTTTATCTGCTCTGGGTTTTGTCCAATAATTGGCAAAATTTTAGGCCTTCGGGCAATGCGATAACTCAAAGTAACCTTATTGATTCTGGCTAAAAAAAATCTGAAAAATAAGTTTGATTCCATTTTTCACTCAATTTTATCAAGTCTGTTCCCGCAACAATTTTTGAAGTTATTTTATTAATAAATAAGTTAAAATTGTGGATGGAAGTTTGTTCAAGCTTGGTTTAATCATAAGAGGAGATAAATTTGAGTTTATAGTAAATAACCCCCAAAGTCAAACAGATTGGTGAAATATTTCCCCCTTATTTTTGATGGTTCTACTTTCCCTTTCAGATATTATTCATGCAGACAGCAAGAAGCTGAAATGCCCCAGAATCTCCTGTAGGGCCATCATAACTACAGGACTGGAGAGGGTAATTTACTGTATTTCTGTGCATAGTTATTTCTAGTTGAATTAGTCAGGATGAAATGCAGTGCCATTCATTAGAGAAGTGATTAATGAGCTTCTTGTGGGTCACGATCTGCAATTTATTTATTTCCTATAAAATAAAATTATCTCAATGGAACTGTTTTAGCAGGTGGTTGACCACATATGTATTTCGATGTGGTCCGCGATTTGACCGCCCACATTCCTTGCATTATGATCCGATCATTGGGCCATAGGACCCATGATCGGAGCAGCCCGATATCGCCCACCTTGAAGGTGGGCATATCGGGGAGAGATACGCTCTTTTTTGTTGAAATCGCCAAACAAGCAGATCTCTATGTGTATGGCCATCTTATAAGTTTATACAGTGTCAGACTGGCCAACAGGGATACCAGGAAAACTCCCGGTGGGCCCAGGTGTCAGTGGGCCCTCCTGCTTTAAAACATTTGGCATATTTCATGGCTATTACCTATTTCTATGAGAACAAAGACTAAATAGATTGAATAATAGATTATAGCATGTAAAGAAAGGAGACTAGCAGAATATAGGTTGTGTGAGGAGAGGAATTATAGTACTGAGAGTAGGTCCCTGATCTAAGGTTTTTGGGTGGGCCTCTGGTTCCCCAGTCTGACACTGGGTGTCATTTATAAAGTTCAGCAGTGCATATTTATTGCATATGGTTGTTTTGCCCATGCTTTTTCCTTAACGATAAAAATATTGTACTGCTGTGCCCATCTTTCCGTTTTTTGCGAATTCGCATTGTGACTAAATTTTCACAAATAACTCGCAAATGAGACAGATATGTGCGTGAGTACAGGCATTTTGCGAGGTTGTTGTGTGCGGAAATATAGTTGACAGTAACTTAAATTTGCAAAACTGTTTTGAAAAGATTTTCTCCCCCACCAAAGTTGTGGCATAATTCAAACGCAGAGTGTGCGCATAAATATTCGCAATTTATGATTTTTGCCATATTTAAAAAGCTCTTATAGACATTCGCAGTGTGAAAAACAAATTTCTCATATCTCACACTCTTATTCAGCTTTATAAATATAACCAGGTGCAGGGCACATATCACTTTGTGAATCATTCAACCCTGTGCAAAGTTTATAAATGAGCCCCAGTGGGGTATAAACTGAGTTTATATGAAGCATTATTGCAAGGAGTCAATTCTGTTTCAAATGAGTGATCAGGAGATTTGAAATAGGGCATTTATACAACTCATATTTAAGAAATAACTCAAATGCATTCTAGTACTTAAAACAGGGATTGCAGCCAGATGTCCTGAATTTTATGACAACAATTCTATTTAACATATAGCTATCATTTGGGGTACCATCTAGGGTTTGTGTGTTTTGTTAATTATAAGAAAATAACAGTGCCATTGAATTTCTAAAAGGGAATATGAGAGTCATCCTGACAAGAGACTACAGTGAAGGTTGGGAAAGACAAGAAGAGGACATATTTGAGAAAGATACAAGAATGGCAGAATGGACTAGAATACGCTGACAAGGTAGGTTTCTTAAATTAAGGCAAGGTTTCACAAACAAGATAAGGCTAGAGTTCTTGCACAGCAAAAGTAGCAAGAGTAAAGCTGGTCATACACAGGCCAATAAAAGCTGCTGTCAGACCGAATCGGCAGCTTATTGGCCCGTGTTTGGGGTCCTCTGACAGGCTTCCCCAATCGATATCTGGCATGGTTAAAAATCCTGTTGGATCACGCCCGCATCTTTTCATTTGTGGTCCTGTGATCCGACCATCCGTATTGCCGGCATTATGATCCGATCATGAGACCCTAGGGCCCATGATCGGATCAGCCCGATATTGCCCACTTCAATGTGGGCATACCGGCAAGAGATCCGCTTGCTTTTGCTCGTTTGGCAAAATCGCCAAATGAGCGGATCTCTACATGTATGGCCACCTTTAGGGACATGCCACAGTTCTCAAGCTTCCCAAGAATGGCCAGAGTTAGGGACCCATCTTCAATGATCTAGCAAGTGAGAAATGGGTTTTTAATCTATATAAAAGGATCAATAGGCCTTACACAGTCAAATTTTGCCAGATAAAGTTACACTTTTTATGATATACCTACAAAGGTTGATTTTGGTATTAAATACATATATGGGAAAGGATTCTGAAAAAATATTCATTTTGGATAATAAATAAGGATACTGTATTAACAGTTAAGTAAGGCCCAATGTTTAATTAGTATGACCAATGAGTCCACTTATCCAATGGCTGTAAATTGTCTGATTTTGCCAGATGGATGAACAAATCGCATTGGCCTGAAAAAGCAGAAGTGAGTGTTCATCGCATCAGGAGTCCTTTTCATATACTAATCCTCCAACAGGTGTATAAAACAGGGATTGCAATATCAGTCCAGACAGACTGACTGTCCAAGGCCAATCACAGCAAACTCTTAGGGTACCCATGGGTCAGGAAATCAAACCAAAGTCAACAAAACTGCTCATTTGTGCATTTACACGTCTACATCCAGCAGTAAAGATACATGGTGAGGAAGATGTCCCTTATATCTCCCCATTGTTTTCTACCAATACATAGTATGTGCTCACTTTCTATTGGGCTGCCATCAATCACCTGTACTTAGGGACCAACTAAAATTATATTTAACAGAAAGAAATATTTATCAAATATTACTGTAATCCATTACTAAACTGCATCCCTTTAATTTGGAATAATTTACAATAATTATTCTTCTTGAATGCAGGTTTGAATTCTGAACATGAATTGAATTCTGTACATGAAAATATACAGGAAGAACTTGAAAAATTAAACACAGGATGCTAGAATCCCACAACTCTAAGATTACTTCTTCTACCATAAATAAAACATATCTTGGGGTCTCTGAAATAATACAATAAGATCAGATCCCTTTTTGTATCACCTGCCAAAATCATGTGAATGCTTGCTTTGTTTAGTTTTCTGTAATATTTTCTATTTGTGCTTTTCTGTGCAATATAGGACAGTCCAGGGTTTACCTTCTTTTCCTCATTGCAGAACTGTTCATATAGCCCTAATGGTGCCAGAATATTAATTTTTTTTGCTCCCTCTGGAGCAAAATTTTGGATCCATCACCCTCTCTCCTGGATCTTTCACCTCTCCCATCACCCCTGAGGAGAGGGTGGTGACTACAGATGCAGAATGCTGCTCCAAAGGGAAGTGTTCTGGATCATAAAAATGTGAATACTCTGCCACTGTTAGGACTAAATAAGATGGATGTTTAAATGAAGCATTCAAAACAAAGCAATACATTTAATTCCAATTGCAACTGACAATACCCCACATTGTCCTTGTTACCTTTTGTACTTGCATATAGGACAATAAATTTGTTTGCACAATAATGGGTTGTTGATCACCCGCTCAAAGCATATAATTAACTGAAATCCTCTGTACCATTTGTAGAGTATTTGAACTATATATTGTCTGTTATCCTAAGTATAAAGCCTGGCTCCCATCATCGAATTTGATGCATATCTTTCTTTTGAATGCTGGCTCTTATCTAAAATTGTATGTATAAGATAAGAACGGAATGGTAAAAAAAAAAACTAAGACAATAATGAAGTCTGCTTTTGAAACACTACAGAGATTGCCTTTGCCGCTGGCAAAGTCGGGTACATCTTTTGAGCCCTACAATTTCATGCTTTCAGAAGTATTCATGGTTGTTCATTTTACAGCAGTTGTAATAAAAGTGTAGGCTATGTTTAATAGAGAAAAGAGCAGAATGAACTGCTTGTGTTTAGATGCCTGGCATACCAGGCGGCATTTTCTCTGCCAGCTGGCAGAAAACGTTCTAAACCTGCCACTACTGCCTGCCATATTGAATTTAAGGACAACAGCATGTTGCCACCCATGCAGGTGGCTTTTGCCCCTAAAGAAGGACCAAGTGTGCATTTTAAGGTCAAAATCCTTCTATATAGGAGGTGACCAGTGGTTGCTAAACTCAATAGTGTGTAGCACATGTTTAGAGTAGTTCTCTGGACATGGGGTTTTACAGATAATGGATCTCTTCATAATTTGGATCTCCATACCTTAAGTCTACTAAAAAATCATTTAAACATTAAATTAATTCTATAGGCATGTTATGTCTCCATATCTTAGTTGGGATCAAGTGCAAGGTACTGTTTTAGTATTACAGAGTAAAAGACAATTTTTAGAATTTTTAATTATTTGGATAAAATGGATTCTATGGGAGATGGCCTTCCCATAATTTGGAACTTTCAGGATAATGGGTTTCCGAGTAACAGATCCCATACCTGTATCAAAATCCAGAAGCAACTTTATCGTAACTAATGCAGAAACATTCCCTTCTATATCGTAAACTGTTTACTTGTCTTTTTTGTTGTACGTTTTTTGTATGGTTTTCTTTTTTGTTACTCCTTCTGTATATTATTAAAAAAATAAAAATAAATCCAGAAGCAATCTAGGGGCATAGCGAATAGTGATGACAACCCATAGAAACTTGTGTTCATGGATTCACACACACAATTATCTGCAGTTGGGGAATCCTGATGAAGGGAGGGTGTACTCCACCGAAACGTTGATACTGTTGTTGACATAATAAAAAGAGGAACACTACCCCAACTGCAGATAATTGTGTGTGTGTGCGGATCCGTGAAAAAACGTTGCTGTTGCTAAGGGACCTTGCCGGGTCAACTGAGGGCCAGCACCACTATTAGATAGAGTGAATTGCAGGAATGCAGTAGATACAACACTAGCATGGAAGATTGTTCTAGAGGGCTGCCTGGAGGACAGGGAGGGTGAGATTTGAAGTGCAAGTAGATTTTTTTTTGGTGACAATAAACCGTTCACAAATAATCCCTCTGGGACATGTTTGCTTACATGATTTCAGTATTTTCCTTTAACAAAGTACAGAGCAGGCCGAATACATTTTCATGTTGCAATTTTTGTGTTCATTTTTTTTTTTTAAAGGTTTAATTATATATTTCATATATAATGATGATCATAAATATTTGAAACCCATCAGTACTTTACCTCTTTTTGGTAGGGTATTAATATTAGCTCCAACATTTTTTGATTTGGCTAGAAGATCAGAGCAGCTCACCTTCCTTCTGCTGAGGCATTTTATATGTAATAAAAGACTCCCTAGACAACATTGCACTTAAAGGCATAAGACCTCGGTTTAAAAGGGCATGTGTTTTACAGAAGGGTGCCATTATCTCATAAAAGATACAGAATATGAAGCAAGAACAAATTGAGGCCATGAGGCTGGTGCTTTGCTCTGTGGCTCATCTGTTTGCTAGACAGTGATACAGCAGTGAATGGGGTCAAATTATGGCAATGGAGCAAAGATAAATACACATGTAGCTAGAGTTATTTCAGACTTAACTATATATAGATCTGCAGCAATTTGCTTAGCTGTGTTCTTAGCTTTCAGAAAGATTTTCTGCCTTCATCTGTACACAAAACCCACCACAAAATGGCAAGAAGTTTGGCATTTTTGGAAAACATTATTAAACTAAATCCTAGCTATCAACATTAATGCATTTTTATTTTGATTTCCACCATCAATTTCCACTAGATTTGCATATATGATAAAGTGAGGTTCCAGGAATAACTTTTTTTGTTGAGATAGGTCACATTGCATAAATAAAAGTGTATCCTCATGTCCAAGTTTTCATGAAAAAATTATTTACAGAAAAAAGCTATATGACATGTGGGTAATGATAGGGTTATATTAAGAAGATAAGGAAGTATGCAGCAGAAACAGATAAAGGCAACATTCATTTACATTTTTCATGGTTTTCTTTTACATTTGTTGACCTTATTGAATATTTTTTTGTGTGCAGATAAGCAGTTGTATGAGCACACCACATCTGGCACATAAATTAGAAGTATAGGAGGGAGAGAGAGAGAGCTACTATACAAAGGATTCCATTACCATATAAAGGCATGAGGCTCAAGGTTGAGTGCCTTTATACATGTCATTGAACTCAGGTGACTTCTAATATGCTCATATTATATACAGGGGGTGCATTATTTATTATAATACAGAAGCACCCATGAGTCATGTGACAAAAATGACATCATGAAGCACCAATTATATATTATCTGAGACCTGAGATGACTGATTGGCCAGCTTGAATATGTTGAAATATATGGACAAACAATCCTGTTTTGGGGTAACTGAAATGAAGTTATTAGCTGAAGTTACCCACAGGACTATTTATATGCACTAACTTCATTTTGGGGCCTCTAAATGCCAGATTCTTTGGTAAACCTATGAACAATGGCCACCAAACTGTTTGGAGGAACCCTGGCAATCATATTTAGGGTGATTTTTCTTGGTACGTAATGATACATGGGTGATATGGTGCTGGGAATTTGAAGCTTTGAGGCAATTTTTAGATATTTCACCAAAACTGACAATTTTGGGAAGGCCTTGCGACTCAGTAGTTTGGAGCAGAAAGGCATGGGTACCCATTTTAGATTCGGTAGAATGTGTACTTTCCAAAAATATATGGTTTTGGGGGCTAAACATATATTTCTGTGTTTTTACCCCACAAAAAATGCAGTCAATGTGTTGATTTTTCATTAGCTGAAGTTACCTACAGGACTATTAATATGCGCTAACTTCATTTTGGGGCCTCTAAATGCAAGATACTTTGGTAAACCTATGAACAATGGCCACCAAACTGTTTGGAGGAACCCTGGCAATCATATTTAGGGTGCTTTTTCTTGGTACGTAATGATACATGGGTAATATGGTGCAGGGAAGTTGAAGCTTTGAGGCAATTTTCAGATATTTCACCAAAACCGTCGATTTTGGGAAGGCCTTGCGACTCAGTAGTTTGGAGCAGAAAGACATGGGTACTCATTTTAGATTCGGTAGAAAATGTACTTTCCAAAAATATATGGTTTTGGGGGGTAAACATATATTTCTGTGTTTTTACCCCACAAAAATCTCCCAAATGAAAATAGTACATATGAATTTTCACATACAGTGGTGTGAAAAACTATTTGCCCCTTCCTGATTTCTTATTCTTTTGCATGTTTGTCACACTTAAATGTTTCTGCATCATCAAAAACCGTTAACTATTAGTCAAGGATAACATAATTGAACACAAAATGCAGTTTTTAAATGAAGGTTTACGTTATTAAGGGAGAAAAAAACCTCCAAATCTACATGGGCCTGTGTGAAAAAGTGATTGCCCCCCTTGTTAAAAAATAACTTAACTCTGGTTTATCACACCTGAGTTCAATTTCAAAGGTTATAAAGCCATTTCTAAAGCTTTGGGACTCCAGCGAACCACAGTGAGAGCCATTATCCACAAATGGCAAAAACATGGAACAGTGGTGAACCTTCCCAGGAGTGGCCGGCCGACCAAAATTACCCCAAGAGCGCAGAGACAACTCATCCGAGAGGCCACAAAAGACCCCAGGACAACATCTAAAGAACTGCAGGCCTCACTTGCCTCAATTAAGGTCAGTGTTCACGACTCCACCATAAGAAAGAGACTGGGCAAAAACGGCCTGCATGGCAGATTTCCAAGGCGCAAACCACTTTTAAGCAAAAAGAACATTAAGGCTCGTCTCAATTTTGCTAAAAAACATCTCAATGATTGCCAAGACTTTTGGGAAAATACCTTGTGGACCGACGAGACAAAAGTTGAACTTTTTGGAAGGTGCGCGTCCCGTTACATCTGGCGTAAAAGTAACACAGCATTTCAGAAAAAGAACATCATACCAACAGTAAAATATGGTGGTGGTAGTGTGATGGTCTGGGGTTGTTTTGCTGCTTCAGGACCTGGAAGACTTGCTGTGATAGATGGAACCATGAATTCTACTGTCTACCAAAAAATCCTGAAGGAGAATGTCCGGCCATCTGTTCGTCAACTCAAGCTGAAGCGATCTTGGGTGCTGCAGCAGGACAATGACCCAAAACACACCAGCAAATCCACCTCTGAATGGCTGAAGAAAAACAAAATGAAGACTTTGGAGTGGCCTAGTCAAAGTCCTGACCTGAATCCTATTGAGATGTTGTGGCATGACCTTAAAAAGGCGGTTCATGCTAGAAAACCCTCAAATAAAGCTGAATTACAACAATTCTGCAAAGATGAGTAGGCCAAAATTCCTCCAGAGCGCTGTAAAAGGCTCGTTGCAAGTTATCGCAAACGCTTGATTGCAGTTATTGCTGCTAAGGGTGGCCCAACCAGTTATTAGGTTCAGGGGGCAATTACTTTTTCACACAGGTTTGGATTTCTTTTCTCCCTAAATAATAAAAACCCTCATTTAAAAACTGCATTTTGTGTTTACTTGTGTTATCTTTGACTAATAGTTAAATGTGTTTGATGATCAGAAACATTTTGTGTGACAAACATGCAAAAGAATAAGAAATCAGGAAGGGGACAAATAGTTTTTCACACCACTGTATGACACACTGACTGCTACAATACAAGCACCTGGTATGTGCATTATGCACCATAAGACCCCCTAACAGTATAGAGACCCTAGAAAACCATATATTTTCTGAAAGTACACATTCAGACGAATCTAAAGCAAGTAATTACATCTTTCTACAGCAAACTACAAAACCGCAAAGCAATGCTAAACATAATACTTTTTATGGAATTTCTGAAAATAGTCACAAAGCTTGCATTTTACCCCATTATATACCCCACATTTTGTAACGTAGCAGCAAAAGTCATCCTAAATATGAAAGCAAGGAGTGTACTAAACAGTTTGATGCCTGATATGAAAAGATTTACCAAACTAGGTGGCATACAGAGACGCCCAAATGAAGATAGTACATATGAATTTTCACATATGACGCTCTGACTGCTACAATACAAGCACATGGTATGTGCATTATGCACCGTAAGACCCCCTAACAGTATGGAGACCCTAGAAACCAATATATTTTCTGAAATTACACATTCAGATGAAACTAAAGCAGGTAATTACATCTTTCTATTGTGAAACTACCAAACCGAAAAAGCAATTCTAAACATAACTCTTTTATGGAAATTCTGAAAATAGTCACAAAGCTTGCATTTTACCCCATTATATACCCCACATTTTGTAACATACCAGCAAAAGTCATCCTAAATATGAAAGCCAGGAGTGTACTGAACAGTTTGATGCCTGATATGAAAAGATTTACCAAACTAGGTGGCATACAGATACGTCCCAATGAAAATAGTACATATGAATTTTCACATATGACACTGACTGCTACAATACAACACCTGGTATGTGCATTATGCACCATAAGACCCCCTAACAGTATGGAGACCCTAGAAACCCATATATTTTCTGAAAGTACACATTCAGACGAATCTAAAGCAGGTAATTACAATTTTCTACTGCAAACTACCAAACCGCAAAGCAATGCTAAACATAACGCTTTTTATGGAAATTCTGAAAATAGTCACAAAGCTTGCATTTTACCCCATTATATACCCCACATTTTGTAACGTACCAGCAAAAGTCATCGTAAATATGAAAGCAAGGAGTGTACTGAACAGTTTGATGCCTGATATGAAAAGATTTACCAAACTATTTTGTACACAGAGACCTCCAAATGGTTATATAGCAGACAAAATTTCCAAGGTCAAAATGAAGTAACAAAAATCACTAAAATCCAACAAAACCGCAAAAATCAATGCTTTTTTTTTTTCGCCTACTGTAATCAGCAGTCAGAATCAATTTTTGATAATTTTAGCATGGCCAAATAGGTTTTACAGACAGAAAAAGGGGAACAACACCTTTGCAAAGCTGAAAATGTAATAAAATGGCAAAACATGCAATAAAATGTCTAAAAATGCACCAAAATCACCCAAATTGCAGTATAATCACCAAAATAACATACAAAAGGTATTGCGCAGTGCAATTAGCGAATACGCTATTCGCAATGGCAATAAAACAGTTTTTTCAGCCAAAAAAAACAGACGATGCGATAAGGAAAAAAAAAAGACACAACAGTGCAAGTGTGTATGTGTGTGTACAACTGACCAATTGCATGTTGTGTGTGTGTGTGCAAGCGTGTGGGGGTGCTGTGAATGTGTGTGACCCCCCTGATCCCCCAAAAATGTATGTGATTGTGTGTAAGTGTGAATGTAAGTGTGTAATGGGAAAATAAGTGTGTGTTTCTGTGTGTGGATGGGCACTAACCTGGGGGAAGCAGGTCCAGATCGTTGTGCATGGCTGGAGGAAGAAAATGCTGCATCACCCAGGAAGATCCGTTGTGAGGGGGCGGAGCTTCGGCTCATGAAGTGAAAGCAGCAGCAGGACACGCCGTGTGCACGTGTCTGCTGCTGCATTTGGGGCCCCATGGCGATCGCGCCTCAGGGGCCACTCGTTCCCGGCACATGCTCGTTGCCTAGGGGCTGGGGAACGAAGAGGAACGGAGCAAGCAGCTTGATAACCCGCTCCTCCGTTCCCTAACCCTGAAATGCTGCAGAACGTAGAATCTACGTTCTGTGGCATTTCAAGTGCCATCCCCACAGAACGTAGATTCTACGTGGGGTGGCACTTAAAGGGTTAATGCATACATTCTCTAAGGGACAGATTTATCAAGGGTCGATGTAAAAAAAAAAAAATTGAATTTCAAACTATTTTTGGGTACTTCGACTGTCGAATAGGCCAAAATTTGATTTTAAAAAAATTTGGACTATTTGAATATCTAAACGTATCATGTACTGCCTCTTTAAAACTTAGACTTCGGCCATTTGCCATCTAAAACCTGCCGAATTGCTGTTTTAGCCTATGGGGGGACCTCCTAGTACCTATTTGGAGTAAATTGGTGGACTTTTGAGAATTTTTTTTTTTTAAATACTTCGATACGAATTCGAACTTTGATTCAAATGATTTGAATACAACCTATTCACCCGCAGAAAAACACGTTGATTTTTTTAAATACAATTTGGTTGGTCTTTTTTTTCTTCGAATTTCGAAGTTATGGGAGTTCAAAAAAACTTCCCATTACTTCAAAATTCGATCCTTGATAAATCTGCCCCTAAATGTGCTTGTTTAAGGGTGAGTGCAGAGTACCATTTTCCTTTGTATGAATTTGAGTTGCATTCTGACTGCAACAGTTTGCAACAATAGTTAATGCATTAAATAGCTCAGCTATCTACTCCCAAAGAGTTCCAAGAGTTACAGATGTAATATAGTTCAGAGAACAAAGATATGCTAAATTAGTGCCAGGTAGAACATAACTTTGAGCTTTGTTCAGCAGTAATAATATAATAGACTGCTGTACAAAATGCAAATTATGTCGTGATTCTACAGGATGGTGACTCACTGTTCTGTAATGGATCAACAAATCCAAATGTTTTAAATATTACACTGAATTTCAGAAATAATATTTTACTAGCACAGAGAGAAAATGGCCATAGATGACCACGACTAGTGATGGGCGAATTTATTCGCCAGGCGCGAATTCGCGCGTTTCGCCGCCAGCGAATAAATTCGCGGCAAAAATTCGCAAAAACGGGCGCCGGCGTAGAAAACGAGACGCCGGCGCAGTTTCGCAAATTTTTCGCCGTTTCGCGAAATTCGCTAATTTTCCGGCAAAGCGAAACGGCGCAAATTCGCCCATCACTAACCACGACATGTACAGATATGTTATCTAGAATGCTTGGAACCGGAATTTGAAAATTCATACCTTAAGTCTACTAGAAAATCATGCAAACATTAAATAAACCCAATAGGCTGGTTTTGCTTCCAATAAGAATTAATTATATCTTAGTTTGGATCAAGTACAAGGTCCTGTTTTATTATTAGAGAAACTGCAAATAGTTTTAACAAAAAATTTAATTATTTGGATAAAATGGAGTCTATGGGAGACAGCCATAATTCTGAGCTTTTTGGATAACAGGTTTCCTGATAATGGATCCCATACCTGTACTAAGACCTTGAAAAGGCTTGCTGGACACAGTGTATATAATACAGAGCTAATAAAGGTATAGAAATGTCAAGTTCTCAGAAGCAAGGGGCACCATGGTCCCTATATCATGTGAATTTAATTTTAATTCTCAAAATGTACAAATCTATTTCTCAGTCCGTGGTAGCCTAAATATTGATCATTCAGACTTTCCCAGCATTTTGTTAAACACTTCCTGATTGGATATTAATCACCTCATACAGTCAGGATCCAAATCTTTATGGAAACATTTTTAATAGAGTTTGTAAAATTCAAGTATTTCCCTAATTTTAGTATCTTTCAAAATGAATCTTTCTTTGAAATGAAAGTTAGAACCTAGTGATGGGGGAACCTGTACCGTTCCGCCCAAAAATTGGCAAAACTCAGGAAAAATTCACAATACACATTAAAGTCAATGGGCGTCAAAATTAATTTGATGCCCAACAATTTTGACAACAATTTTTTGTTTACGTACGGCTCTTTTGTCCAAATGCATTAAAGTCAATAGGCATCCAAAAAAATTTGACACACAACTTTTTTTAGTCACAACGAATTTAGTCATTGTTTCGCGAAAACATTCGCTTGCGGCAAAATGCAGAAATTTGACTTGAATGCCTGGCGAATACATTTGCCAATCATATTTAAAACCCAGTTACTTCATGTTAAACAACACATTTTTAATTAAGAAATTAATTGTAACTAGCTGCCAAAATAAAAGCAGCACTTGATAGCTACAAAGTGGCCCAACCTGACCTTCATATCCATGGACTTATGTCTAAATTTGAGCCCTCTTTGAAGGTCACAGTATATAAACTCTCACAAATGTGCCTCTGTCATTGTGTGTAGCAGTGGAATAGAGAGCAGTTGGCGAGAGCATATCAAGGACTTTATTTTGCTAAGATGTACTGCATGTGATATATAGTTAACATCTCAAGCAATCTTCTGCATCCTAGATTCACTGTAATACTAAACACATTTATTGAACCGAGCGGAGAGATTGTTGTAATGCTGTTGCTTTTTTTCCGGAACAATATGTTGTAGTAAAACAACTTTATGAGAAGTTAAACTATGCTAATTATATAATACTAACAGAAGAATGAAGCAAGTTTCAGACACAATCATGATCTCCAGATGGTGTATTTAAATGTATTTTAATGCTAACAATCAAGTATGTTCTGCACATGCAGCTGACAGATATTGAGAATGGCTTTAATATCAGGCAATGGCCCGATACTCTAACACCTGCTATCATGAGCTCTAGCTGTCAGGATACCATTTGCATCTCCAATATTTATATGAGAATTATATAATGGTAGCAAATAAAATGGAGAATAGTTGAACTAAAAGCTAAATTATTCAAGAATAACAAAAAAGAAAATGCAGAAAATAAAGAATCATGGCAAATTGTCTGCACCATATTTATCAAAATGTGAGATTAGGGCTCACTGCAAAAAAAACTAGATAAAAAACATACTTTCAGTTCATTCCTATGGGATTTTAGAAGAGTATTTATCAAATAGTGAACTCTTTAACTTTTACCCATTTATTCTAAAAATCCCATAGGAATGAATAGAAGGGGGCGAGTTCTTCCATGGTTAACTCAACTCTAATTTTGATAAATCTGCCCTAAAAGTTAATTTAAATACATTTAAATAGGTGTGCTAGTTTCTTATGTTGTACGGTGGTTTTAAGACTATACTGTAACTTTTTAAGGTTTATACCTGGCAGGAGAGAACTGGTTTGGTTAGGGGTAGTTATATATTCATATTGTCATGCATTCCCAACTCTACTATAGTAAAAGTAGAGATTTTTCAATTCCATGGCCACACCATGTTCCAAATACTGACCCGTGCGCCTTACTAGTATAGTTTATAGGTTACAGGTGACCCTTTATATTTTTATGTACAGTACTGAGGAGGAGGAGAAAGTTTAACAACTTCATACCCTTCAGGAGGTAATTTGTGCCTCCTACTCTTTACAGAATAAGCTACATTTGTCCCTCTGTGATTATATATATCACTACTGTTATTCAATTCAGCAACCTCGTTCTCAAAATAAGTACTGGTGCAATCCTACAGACATAGGTAAAGGGCACGGTCTTCACTATCATCCCTTAGTTATTGATTTCTTTGATAACACTGAGCTAACCCTTTTAATGCTTATTTAAAAATGATTCTCAAACCTCTTTGACAAGTTATGATTTGCGAGGAAGCAGGGTGAAATTTTGCTTGCAGGTTTTCTGCAGAGACTACAGGCACGTATAACAGGAGATTTTGTAACATTAGAAAAAGAACACAATTTCATGCTGTAATACTGTGCTATATTATACATAATGACCTGCTTGTTTTTATAGGGCATGATGCAAGGTGGAAATAACTGCTTCAAATCCCGCTTAAGTACAGGCCTCACTTCTGCCAAATAAAACGCTCTGCAACTTGCACTAGATTTTTCAACTGGCATAAGGTGCCTAGTATAGTCCCAGGCAAAAGTACTGTATGTGTGGGCAGTAAGGGGCACACTTTTGCACCAATTAGTGCCCTTGGACTTGCATCCAGGCCAATCCTAAATGAGGCCCATAATTTGAAATTATGAAAACAAGCATATAGACTTTCATAGAATACATATGTTAACGCTGTGATTTTTGTACTTGATATTGCTGAAAACAAAATGTATAAATGCTAAAACTGCAAGGACGCCTTGTATAACATTGCAGGATTGAATTCTAATCACTCGCTACGTCTACAGTACTTTGTCAATATAATGGCACAGTGAGGAAAAACTGAAGTTTATCACAATGATTCCACCTCAATAATTAAGCTAATAACAGTTCTGTGTTTGTAGTCAAGTAAATAGCACAGGGAAACAAATATTCAAATGTTTTGTGAGAAAAGAGAAATGCTAATTAGTGGAGAAAAGAAATAGTGCACAGTCAAGCAGTTTTATAATTTCCTAAACCTGGCAAGACAAAAAAATTAAAAAAAAAAAGTTTCTATAAGGTAGGAGTGATTTGCTTAACTATTTCACTGTTAAAAACTGGTCATAGCTACAATAATCAGTGTAATGAAGCGGTACGAGAAATTTAGGGTGATTAACTCTTAGGGGCAAATTCACTAAAGGGCAAATTGTTGCCAGCGAACACTTCTCCACACTTCGCCAGGTGAAAATTAGTTGCCACTATGCTAATTCACTAAAATGCTTAGTTGCATCCTGGGCAGGGAAGCCAAACCTTTTTCACCGCAAAAATGATGCCCATAGTCTTGTATGGCATCGTGCAAATTTTTGGTGAAAGGAAACGGGTCAAATTCGCCAATCCCTAATCCTGGGTGCCAAAGGCAGGCGACTTTTCGCTAGCGTTACCTTGGCAGTGCGAGTGTTTCAAAGAGAAATGACGCCGTCTATCGCTTCTGCCTATCAAAACTTAATTAATTAGTCCTCTAGTCCTCAATTTAAATAGGGCGGGTACATTATAGTCGTATGGACGTCTTTATTTGAGATGTTGGTGCAAATGCTTGAAGTGGCCACTTATTATTACAAATGTCCAAGGAACCTTAATAAAGACAAAAGAGATCCTCTAATGCCTTAGACATGAGCCCACTCTAAAACGAATGTTCCATGCCCCTCAAATTTCGGGGGAAAAATGTTAGGACTTCTGCAGGCAAAAGTCGCCAGCGTTTTTACAACTTTAATCCATTTCTGGCAGTAAGGATATGATGTAACGGACATAGGATTGAGGAAGATCTAGCTTCATTTTAGCAGTTTGCTTGGTCTATGGAGGCAAAGTAAACTCTGGCGAAAGAGGTAATGTTCAGTAAAATTCACACTTTACTGAGTACTGACTATTCGCAAGAGCGAAAAGTTGCCTGGCGATAGAGTGCAAACAAATGATAGCGACGGTCTCTTCGCTAGCAAATTGTCCTCTACACCTGTTTGAATTTGTGATGTCCATGCAGATGGGATTTCTGTTGACCATTGTGTCCAGTAATTCCACTGAAAAAATTCTATTTATTCTGTGACTAATTACAGTATGACTAAGACGACTGTGGGAAATAGGGATGTTGTCAGTTAAGTGGCTCAGAAGCTTGACCTAAATTTAAATTTTACAAGTAAATAAAAGTCTGTTTAAAATCTCTGTTTTCTTGGCATTCAGATATTATCCCAAAGAGGTCCATTATATTGTTATTGGAACTTTCATATTCTTACCAAGTTGTTATTTTTGGCAGTGGGTAAGAGGCATACCTTATTGCAATTATGCCATACAAGGTTGAATACAGTTTTAAATAAATCCCAGGATTGTCTGCACAAGTGGACACTACAGAAGTCCAAGAACCTTGCCAGTTCAAAATAAGAAGACAGGATTGACCATGCATTAAACCTTTCACTCAATACTTATTTTCTGCTGATTGATTTGTTAAATGGAACTTGTTTTCAGCCCTGTGAAGTGAATCATTCAAAAAGAGAATACAATAAGATTGGATAAAAATGCTTCAGAGGAAACAAGCTTCCATGTGCTCGGTGGGCTCAGCAGCACTCTTTTTAATGTCACATAATTGTCACTCTCCAATTCCACAAATTTTCCTGACCAGATTTCAGCACATTTTTCAAATGCATTACAACATAATGCATTGTTTCATGTTGCTGCAAAAGCCTCCATTGGCCATTTACTTATATTGGACCATAAGCTCTAGCAGAGAGGCAATGAATCCCACTGGGTAAACAAGGGACTGAACCAATACAGAAGAATTTTTGGTATCAGTGTTCCTTTCTATGACATTGTGATGGGTTAACTCCTTTGGTTCCCACTGCCAAGAGGAAGGACAGGTAAACAAAGATATAGATACAAGAAAAAAATTGCTGTGGTAACTAGTTGTTGAGTGAATTTATTCACCACACATGGATGAGTGTATAACTGCCATCGGATGTTTTCAGAAAACCGTGACAATTTTTCACAGAGAAAAAACTGAAGAAAAACCTCTCATTCACTTTGAGTGAGACAAAACTTGAGAAAAAATGCTCATTGACTTACATTTCTTACATTCCATCTCCCTCCTCTCCATCAAATTATGTAGCCGTACGATATGGGTACGATATAAACTTACCTTAACAGTCTCCACAAAATGGCTGCTGCCTGCTTGATGTGATGGCAAATTTCAAGACTAAAAGAAACAAGATTGAAATAATTTATAGTGTAATTGAAGTGTATTTTGCTTGCCTAACATCATAAAAAATCATAATTCAAGTTTTGGAATGATTTCTTAGAGTCACAGGTCCCCTTTAAGGAGAAAGAAAATATGTTCTTCTTAGACCCATCATTTCCACACATAGAGGGTTTGATTGCTTCAAACAGTTACCATAATTATAGGTGATTGCTTTTGTCATTGTATGTAATGTTCATTTTTAAATTGCTAGTAGCTGACAAAGTAGGTTGACTTTATCATCATCTGGGGAAGCCAGGACATAAATCTGAAGTGAGAGCTATTATTTTAGTATGTTTATGATAGAATATACAGTAACTTTAGATTGAAGTAGAACCAGAATTTATACTTAAGGGTGGAGCATTTTACCATAAAATAGAATTCACAAGTAATTCCCATTTCACTGGTCCCTCCCCACACACTAGACCTTCTTCTTCTTCTATGCACCCCATGACACCTGGAGAGGCTTGCTAATAAAGGTTAGTATAGTGTAGCTAAAATTCTAACGTGTTGCTTGCCAATCAACTTCTACATTTGCAACTGGTTCTGAGACTAATACCAATAGGAAGTTTTATTTTTTAAAGCACAAATTAATCTAGAGATCTTGTGGGGAAAGTGAATCACTCAAGACACTGTGTACCTACAGCCAAAATACTGTAGATCGGAAAATGTGTCTCTTATAACATGGTTGACAGTCATGTCTCCTGGGGATTAGCACTCGCATGGGCCATTCTTAAAGCAATTCCTCATGACTAAAATGTGAAGTGATCTACTGACATTTCCCATGTTTCGCCATTGCATCTTTTCTTAGAAAATGGCAGGTGGTCTATACACGAGTGACAAGTAATTGCCCCTTTTAATGACCCACAAATTACTAAAGACTGCTGTAAAGTCACTAGGGACACATATACATAACTAAATAATGCATAATCAGTCTGTTCGTTTCCAAGCATTTGCCATTCATCTCATTCATATTCTACACAGCAGATAAGATCATTGGATACTTTGAATCTGTATTCACCAGAACATTATTTTTTTTAAATAAAAATTTTTAGCCAAAGTGTCGACTTGATCACTTTTTTCCAATAGATATTCATAATATCGACATCATTCAGAGTTGTGTTGAACATAAAATTTGTAACCAAAAATATTATACATCCGTAAAAGCAAAAAAGTGTACATTCAAACTTTGCTTATATTTATCCTCTATATAGAGTGAAATGTTATCCTGACATGATGATCCCTTCTCTCTGCTCTCAGTGGTTTGCTATGGGTCACGATAAATTAGTCCCCAAATGTTGAAAAAGGTCACCCGAAAACAGTGGACTCTAATAACCAAACAGTTTAAAATGCAGGCAGCTAGCGGCAACCTCCGGGTCATTTCTTTTAGCTCTCAGTCTCTCACATTTAATTTCTCTAAGGTTTTACATTATACAGTAGCACGCAGATATAGCAGGTTCATTGAATTTCTAAAGCAGAATTGTGGAGCAAACAGTTGGCTAGTGTATTGCTTCCCAAAGAATATTTAGAAAGAGCAATTATGTGTTTACTGCCGTTTAGCAACCACAGTTAATGCTGCTGTTTGTTCGGCAACTGCCACATTGGCATTGCATGCCACAGTGGGATTTATGCTGTGCCATAGAGACCATAGATCACCATATACCCCTCAGATCTCTTTGGGGCAAAGCTAAAGTCAGTGATTTATGTAATATATATTTAAAATGTTGACCTTCCCTATTATACTTTAATGGGAGACATTAAACCTGCTGCATTTGGTCAAGTCTCTTGGCAGCTTATTTCTAATTAATGATTACACTCAAGTGATTAATGCTTACTATTTGGGTCCCCCATATTAAGTTATTAATACATATGAAACCTTCAGATGATAGTGTTGCAATTTCTAATTATAAATATGTCAATGTTAGCCCAGAGGACAATATGAGCAGTTGATTGCAGAATGTGTGTTTTGTGGGGGGATGGGGAAGAGCAGTCTGTTTAATTGAAATAGATGATAATCATCATTTTGAAAGTATGTAAAGTTTCTGACCTTTAAAACAGATGCCTGTATGTCATTTTAAATAGAACATTTTTAAAAGAAAATGAGCAAGTCTGCTATCATTTGAGTTTGACTTCCTAAAGAATGCAACTTCTGAATATCTGTTCTTGATTTAGTATACTGGTTCGTCAACATACTCTACCCAAAAAGATTTATAGATTTTCAAATAAAGTGGCCATCTGGCAGGCAACTGCATATCTGTTTCAGTAGAAGATCAAGTAAACCACACATGGTTCATTTCAACGACACATTTGCTGATCAATTCCAACATTGGTCCAAAATATGGAAAACTGAACCTCTTAAAGAGTCAATTGCTTTGAATGTTGAACCTGAAGATTTTTTTTGTAATATAAGCCTAATCTATCCTAGGCTAAACTAAGCAAACTGAAGGGAAAACAAGTTGGTGATATTTTAAACACCGCATACACAGATCATCTGACAGGATACAGACAGGATAAATTGTATTTATATCATCACCACTTTACATTTTAATTGTTTTAATTATAATGTTAGGGGGAATGGTAACTTTACTTACATGCTTGATACAAATATAATCTATTTCATATTAAATCACATTTTTGACAATTCAAATAATATGTCCTATAAATATTGCTGAATCAGATTTTTAAATATATCAGTTAGATATCAACTGAAATCTTACATATTAAGGTGTGTCTGCAAAAACATCACAACGTGAAAGGGGTTTTTCATGTCCCACTTTTTATTATAACAATACAATAAGCATTCAGTTGTTAATGGTCCATTTTACTGAAGTGTTCTTGCAGAATAGTCACGGAAAATGTTTGGCGTGTGTGTATCGCTACTGTTGACAGTGAGTTTGAGTTCACAGTGTGAATTACGATTATGAAGGTACTCATGTGAATAGCTCAATCTCATCCTTGCTCTTCTATTTGGTTAGCAGTTGCAGGAGCATGTTGAAATTAGGCTCTCTCTAAGGCCTTAAGTTTTTTTCCCCTGAGATGATTTCACAAATGAAAAACAGATCATGTGTATTACACAGGGGGTTTCTGCAAGTATTTTCTTCCCCAAAGAATAATAGGATTCAGGCTATATAAAGTGCTCCTCAATGTCGCCTGGAACATTAAAAAGTGAAATGTATTTCCCCAAAGGCAAAGACTTCTGTACAAAACTCAAATTACAACTTTGCTGTTGATATACAAAAGAAACTAGGGTTTGTCCACAACAAAACAACTCATTTGATCTTCTTTCATATTTTCTACTAAACTAATGTAAGATATTACATATGTACTGAATTCTATGTTGTTGCTTAGATGCTGCATCAGTAAAAAGAATAGAGCTTCTCACTGCCCTGCTGAAATGGGAGCCTAATATTGCAATAACTCGGCATACTATTAGCTTTTACAAACTGTTATAAACTCTTAACTGGTTTCAAGTGAAATACCCAATAAGACCATGTTTGGTCAATGTAGGTTTCTTTTAAAAACAGAAAGGCAAGGGTGTTTACGTCTGGTTCTGTATAGTATAAATCTCGACTTTGAATTATATTCCATTGAATGACCAACAGCCAATGTTCTAATGAACCAAGTGATGTAAGATACTGTATGTCTGTCTGGTCCATTTAGGGAGACTGAAGCATACTGGAGCTGGTGTACAGAAGAGGAACCGAACTGTGAGTCCAAAGTGCAGCCATGCCCTGTGCAGTAGGCTTTACCCAAAAGTTCTATTTTTTGCAACCCTTAGTGCTTTAGAATGCATTTTAAACTATTTAACAAAATGGTTCAAGCTGTTTTTAAGTGCAAATAAACACATTTATTATTTTTATGATATTAACACTTACCTTCTATTGTGTAGAACCTACAGCTTGGACATTCAAGAATCTGACTGCCAGCACCATACATTCTATATACTAGGGGGAAAATAACCTATGCAAACTTAATTTTTTCTACCTTGCAGAAGGGGGAATAAACTTAAAAAAAAAAAATCTTATTTTTAGATGGCTGCCAACCCTATCCCTATACATTGAATTTGGCCTTCAAATGGCATCTCAAAGCAGTTTGGGAACCCACAGTCTACAACAATATACAAAAATAAATGTATTTTAAATAGAATAAATTGTATTTATGTTACATAGACACCTAACAAAGATCATATTTGACATTGTCTGTTGAGTGAAATCACTACGCTTTGTACACTCTCTATATTAGCATTGTATATATGCCAATAGTTCTTCCATGTTTGACCTATAATTTTGCATATTAGCTTCCATCAGTTGGCAATTTAAAAAGAAAATTCCCCACTAACCGATTACATATCTGTACATGGCATGAAATGGGCATATAGTACTGTACTTGACAGTGAAACAAGCTGTGCTGGGATTTATAATAAGTACTGTAGTAAATATTTTTTATTTTTCCACAATATCAGGCCTTGGGAGGATACAAATGATATTTGTCAAATGTTAAGGGCACTGCCTAAGAGCTGTAATAACTAGAACAATTGTAGATTATAAATACTTCGCCAGCAGCCAAAATCTAGCTATCTTTTTGAATTGTTGCTCACGTCAAATAGTCCAACGTTTGATAATAAACTTTGCTGCTGTAGCACTCTGGTTCTTTTGCAGAGCCTGGTATGAATAATGATAAAAATGTGGTCCTACTCACGAAAGCAGCTGCTGGGCAGCATGTTGTCCTAAGATATACCTTTCCGGTGCCAGAGCTGACAGCCATGAAATGATGGCATCGGAACTATGTCCTTCTTTTCAGTTTGCAGCTGAAGCTGTCACAAATGGGAAAGCATTGGGAATTTTTTGACACATTGTTTAGTCCTGAGGCTTTAAATTGTTTCAGTCTCCTAAATTGTTAAATACTCTTATTCTTTTACTTGCATTGCATTTGTTGTACTTTTTTGATTTAATCGCTGTGTTAACTCTTTATGGTTGGCATTGTGCAGCTATATTTATCTGTGTTATGTGCACCGTTGTATCTTCATATACTCTGAAAATATCTATTAATGTGAAGGATTTAAAGTTGTCCCAGATTCAAAAAAAAGATTGTTTTTATTATTCTCCTTTATTTTTGTAGTGCCGATATAATTCACAGTGCTTTACAGAGATTGTTCATCATTCAGTTAACCTTGCAGTGTTCGGTTTGGAATCAAGGGCACCCCAGTAAATTACAAGAAAATGCACATTACAAAATGAAAGCGGAGCTGCCAACCCATAATAAAAGGCTATTGAGAGACCCATGTAGTGCAGCAATTTAAAAAAAAATTCTCCAAAACCAGGAAGTGATATCACATGCTCGCTCATGCTCCTGACAGTGACATCACATGCTCGCTCATGCTCCTGACAGTGACATCACATGCTCGCTCATGCTCTTGAAAGTGACATCACATGCCTGTGTAATTGCTCTCATGAAGCTGCTGAATGCTACTCTTGAATGCTCTCTAAGACAGCACTAAATGGTTACTGTACATGTATGCCCAGAATAGGGATAGGGAGCGAGATAACGCAGTTGGGTGATGGAAGACTGGGAGTAGTGGGCCAAAATTAGTTAACTCCCAAAAGAATAGGGGGAGTTGACAGCTCTGCTGAAAGTAAACACATGATTGGTGCTATGTAGTGATGGGCAAATAAATTTGCAGCAAATTTCCACATTTCGCCAATGTGATAAAAATTTGCTTAACTGCGGAGAAAATTCTGCGAAAAATCTGCCGCGTCAGAATAATAACACGCATAAAAATTGACGCACATCAAAATTATTCAGGCGACCATTGACTTTAATGCATTTAGACAAAATAAGGTGTTTCGGCAAAATTGACATTTTCGTCATTTCTCGAATTTCGTGGTAAATTTGAGAGTTTTCCGTTGGAGAAACAGGACAAATTCGCCCATCACTAGTGCTATGTGTTTCTAGAGCTTATGTTAAATGTGCAGGTTCCACTCAATGAGAATGCTGTGAATAAAGCTAGGACTCAGAACTCATAACGAACTCTACAAATACATATAAAATGAAAAAAAAAAAAGAAAAGGCAAATGGTCCCTTTTTATAAACGGAGACAGGTTTATGCCATTAAACTACCTTCCCTTAAACTGGCCATAGCCGTACAGATTATAGGCTATGTCAGACGAATGATCATTCATGCCAATCTTCTGACTTGCAATGAACCATTCCGATTAATATAAAGTAGTAATGAGAACAAATCACATGATGCCCAGGCTATTAATTTACAGACAGCAATCGTACGAACGTTACGTCTGACAAATAGTGACAGTCTCCCATTGATATTGTCAGATGCAGAGATCTTGTCGGTAGATGATAATCTTTTAACCTGTCCGATCGACTCAACAACCAATCACCACGGTAAGAAAAATGCTGGGACACTCCACACAAAATTGTGCAAATCTTTGTTTCTTACAATGGTATCTTTGCATCTATGGCCAGATTTACCTTGCTTCAAGAGTGCCTGAGAGAAAGATCTCTACTTAAATTTAGACACATGGGAGCAGGATTTAAACTGCCTTTTATGACCAAAGTGTCCTATACCTGTAAAAAAAAAAAAAATTTTGGTATATAGTTGACTAGAAGCACAGCTATAAATTGAATACACTTCCTTATGCTAAAAAAAAGTAAATATGACTTTTTAAAGTAGAAGCACAGCTATAAAGTGCTGCCCTTTTATTACAATTGAATACACTTCCTTATGCTAAAAAAAGTAAATATGACTTTTTAAAGTAAAGTTCACATTCCCTTTAACATTATATTTTTCTTTTAGACAAATCAAGGCTTCATATGATGATGATGATGATAGGGTGCCTTTAACTATTCATGAGAGCTTTACGGTAAATGCTTTCCATATCCCTGTAGAATAAGTGTTTGCTTTTCAAATCTGGTGCGGCTGGGAGAAATCTATAAATGCGCAAGAATGCAGATGTAACATAAGTAATGTATGATGTATTTATGCCACTGCTGTCAAGCCACTTCATGAAACGAGTTGCTGATTTGTCACCCCCCCCCCCAACAAAAAAGACCATCAAGCTAGCAGGGAAGCCTTTAGATATATTAATTATAAACATAATATGGCATTTAATTAGAAACACAAATTCTGTTTTATATCCTATAAATCACCCAGAGAATAATGCGCCACTTCTGTAATTTATAAGGCTGTTAAAAAACACTGTGGTGTTCTTTGATCTTATATATTGTGCAAAACCCATTTCTGACTTTCTGGAATGACATCCACTCTATAAGTTTCATTACAGCTCTTGCCTTTTCCCAAACATATAACAAGCTCCTGAACCAACAACTTTACTGTCATATACACCTCCCAGCAGCTTTAATCATTTGCAGAAATCTTAGCAACAGTCCTTTCCTGCTTCCACCCAAGCTCCAATGCATGCACTATGGTTCCGACTGGCTTTTCCTCTCAGGTTTTCTTTTGCTCTCTCACCTATCAGCACTAAGCCCAATTTTGTTTCTTCACAACTTTTACTGGTCCCACTTCTACCTCCCACCATCCCATCAGTTACCCTGTTCACTTTTCATCAGTAACAACTCATTGCACTAGCCTCCCAGCTTCCAAATAAGGTTCCTAACCCAGGTACTAGCTCTCCTCTGTCAGCTCATTCTTCCTTGACAGCTCAAAAACAACTCAGATTTCCTGGATTATTGGCCTCCTTGGACATTTTATCATCACTGGGGTCAGTTAGATATATAAAAGATATATGGATATACTGTATACCTAAGCACTATGGTAGTAATCCTGCAATCCTTCACTATACATGCAAATAGGCAGAGATAACCACTTGGGAAAAAAATATAAATTTGCTGCAAACATGTACTGCATTATGCCGAACACTGTGCAATATGCTTATTGGACTAACCTGAAGGTGATTGGGCAGATGTACACAACCTATGACTCATGGTGCTAGATAGCTAAGGGCTGTTAAGATTGTCATATACAATACACTTGTGCAAATTGTACTCTGTAGAAGAGAAAATGCGGGGCACCATTGCTTACGCATTCTGTATTCTGCAAAACTATGGCAAGCATAACTCTCAATTTTTGTGCAATGGGAACAGATTGACAATTAAAATGTGATTAGCTAAGGCCAATGGATTTTTTTTTTACCTGGGCCAAACTGCAATCACTCTGGCCTCTTAAAAATGCGGCATAGTGCACAGTACTCAGAGAGAAGGCCATAGTACATGGAGAGAATGACTGTCCCAGTAATGAGGAGGAAAAAAAGTGTACCAGCACTGAGAGAAAGCAGATGCACATGGAGTAAAGCTCTGTAAGCTGGGAGGACACAGGGAGACTGAGGAATCAAATTCAAGACCACAGAACTCCAATGCAAAAGCGCTCCCATCAAACTGTGCACCCTACTTTTTTGCATTGCGACGGACATACTAACCTGCTTATTCTGACCTTCTGTTTACTTATTTTTCTTGTAAAGGTAAGTGTATAGAACTTTGGTCATCAAACAGTTAAGGAAAGGAGGGTTGAAACATTTGTAACAATTTTAATTGTCATTTTTAAGAGTATTAACCTGCCCTACAACCAAGCTGTTGGTTACTTTAGACTCCTAGCCCTTTTGTTTATAAAGAGATGACGGAGCCTGTATGGGCCGAAGAGGGGGCATGACTGGAAGGCAAGGGGGGAGAGAAAAGGAAGTACAGGTCAGAGGAAGCTGTAATAGAATGGTACAGGTAAGGGGAATTGGGGGATATAAGGAAAGTGAGGGAGAGGGCTGCTTCCTTTTCTGAACCTTGTCAAGTGGAACACACAGGTCAGAAGAAGGCCCACCCTTCCCTCCCCTTTTTTCCAGGCAACAAGGATCCCAATGGAAGTATACAGGGAACTGGTTGCCAGGGGGAGGGGGAGCATCCAGGAAGAAAGGGGGACAAGAAGGGGTAGTTCATTGTTGCAGCATCTGGCAGTGGTCCTGGGGAAAGCAGATAGTTAAAGGAGGAACTATGATGAGTTCCAGAGAAAAAGAGGAACACTGGATAACTTGGGCATGGGGTCCCCTGGTGGCAAAAGGAAAAATACCATCAAGTCAGTGTATTGCGGCTAATGGGTAATCATGAGGAGTGCAGGGGCACGGAGTTACAAGGCACAGCATGGTAATCCCAGGACCACCTGCCCAAAGGAATCAGGACAGGTTAGAAATAGTTAAGCTAACAAAACAGCTATGAAATGTTATGGATCTTAAATTGTCAATTGTGTTATAAACGGTTAAAAAATATTACGTCTTATTGATGGTTGAATGTTTGAGCATGTAAACAGGGTTGGACTGTGGGGCCAGAGGGCCAACAGGGCTACTGTTGCAGGGCCCCCTCCGGGTCCCCTGCCGACGAGTTCCACTGCTGAACTGCTGGCACACATGCGTACTGGTTCACACTTTGCATTTGTAGCAGCAGGAAGTTTAGAACACGGAGCAGGACTGGGCTGGTGGGGCCCACAAAAGCCGGGGGCCCATTGGGTTTTTTCCCAGTGCCCCGCCGGCCCAGTCCTACCCTGCATGTAAAATTAATTAAGAATCTGCGCCCATCATTATCCAAGAGAAAATTGGTGTTGTCTTTTTTGAGAGTGGTTTTGGGTAGCATGGTCGCATGGAGCAAGTTGATCGGTAAGTAGAAGGTTCCCCATATTGTCTCCACTCCAGGCCTTTCACAGTCATGTTACTATTGCTTATATGTGAATACATTTTAACAGAAGACAAGCAGACAGTCTCAGTACACTACAGTCTCTACTACCTCTGTGCCCTCCCCATATCATTACACACACAAATGAATATATCCACTGTATTATAAGAATGCAAACTGTATAGGATGGATTAGCAACATAAGGTGACAGATATGAAGAGATACTACGCTCAGCTCGCAGTTTAAGGACAGGCTATTCATAGCTACAGATTATACCAAATCCTTTCACCTTCTGTCACTTTACAAACTAATTTAAAGCTTAGATAATCAGCCTGCGCAAACCCTCTCCAACACTGTTACAAAATCTTCCCTAGAAGAGACTGTTGACCTTTCCTTCATCAATTTGCTTTGAGTCATTAATAATAAAAAACACTGAAGAATATAAACATTCTGCCCTGTGTATAACAAGCAATTACACAGCCTCCAGATTTAATTTGTCAGACTCATGAATATGAAATCCAGCAGTTTCCCATTTAACAACTTTGCGACACAGTATAAAATGTAAAGATGTTTATTAAAAAATCTGGAACGTCTTTAAAATTTAATGTATTACCTGAACTGCTAGCAATATTATTCCACCTGATTATCAGTCGGTTCGGCAACTCAAAATTTGGTCCACAAATCACACATCATCCAATGGTACCAAATTATATGTTAAATAAATCCTATGATTTTTCTATTACTTTGAAATACAGAAATTCATCCAAATGAGATTCTTAATCACCAACAACTTTATTTCATTATTTTTTTTATATGGGAACCATTATCTGGAAAGCCATAAAGCTCCAAATTATGGAATGGCCATTTCCCAATCAAATAATTAAACTTTTTAAAAATAGATTTCCTTTTTTCTCTAATAATAAAACAGTACCTTGTACTTGATCCCAACCAAGATATAATTAAATCTTCGATGAAGGCAACACAATCTTACTGGGTTTAATTCATGTTTAAATAGGGGTATTTACTAAAACTCCTATTTCTCTCATATTTTTACTAAACCAGGCTTGACCAAACTCCCATCCACAATTTTAGCATATTTATCTTATCTCAAAAAAGTTGAATTGGGAAAAAAAACTCAAATTTGAGTGAAAACTAATTGTTTTCGGAATTTACCCCCAAATTGCTTGATTTTTCTGGGTTATTGCCCAAAAACTCAGAATTTTTGTATTATCAAGCTAAACCCAACATAGAGCACGATATCTTCAAATTTGGATAGGGACATCTGCCATTGACTTATATTTGACCTCAACAGGTTTGAAGTGCCGGGTTTTTGGATTCGGGATTTTTGCAGCATCGGGGTATAAGATCTCGAATTCAAGTTTTTTTCCCACAAAACATTCAAGTTTTTGCCCCAAAAAGCCCAAGCAAAAAAAAAAAAAAAGAAAGATCCCTTATCCATAAAACTCCATCTCAAGTTCTGGATAACCTATAGCTGGGGCCCCCTCTGGGTCCCCTGCCACCGGGTTCCACTGCTGAGCTGCCGCACATGCATGCTGGTTCACACTTTGTATTTGTAGCAGCAACACGGAGCAGGACTGGGCGGGTGGGGGGTGGGTGGGCATTCACACCACCACCCTTGCATATTGCCTGAAAAAAATTGACATATATGAACTAATTATATAGATTCAATGATATGTCCCTAGTGCCTTATTATCATGTGTACAATACGTATAGTACTTCCCACTGCTTGTGTTCCTGCCCTTTGTGATAAAGTGCACAACTAAGGCACAGGACTCTGAATTTACTGATTTGTAGGTAACTTATACAGTTAGGTCCATAAATATTTGGTCAAAGACAACTTTTTTTTATTTTTTGGTTCTGTACATTACCACAATGAATTTTAAATGAAACAACTCAGATGCAGTTGAACTGCAGATTTTCAGCTTTAATTCAGTGGGTTGAACAAAATGATTGCATAAAAATGTCAGGAACTAAAGTCAACACAATCACTTAATTTCAGGGTCTCAAAAGTAATTGGGCTATTGACTCAAAGGCTATTTCATGGGCAATTCCTTCATTATGTCATTATCAATGAAGCAGATAAAAGCCCTGGAGTTAATTTGAGGGGGGGGGTGCTTGTATGTGGATGATTTTGCTGTGAACAGACAATATGCAGTCAAAGTAGCTCTCCATGCAGGTGAAACAAGCCATCCCTTAAAGTGAAAAAACAGAAAAAACCCATCTGAGAAATTGCTACAATATTAGGAGTGGCAAAATCTACAGTTTGGTACATCCTGAGGAAAAAAAAAGCACTGGTGAAGTCTGCAACGCGAAAAAATCTGGACGACCATGGAACAGTGGTGGATGATCGCAGAATAATTTCTGTGGTGAAGGAAAAACCCCTACACAACAACCAAACAAGTGAACAACACTCTCCAGGAGGTAGGCATATCAATATCCAAGTCTACGATAAAGAGAACACTGCATAAAAATAAATAGAGGTGCACTGCAAGGTGCAATCCAATTATAAGCATCAAATCTAGATTGGTCTTTGCTATAAAAATCTAAAAAAGCCAGCACGGTTCAACCTCTACCAGAATGATGGCAAGAAAAAAGTATGGAGAAGGCGTGGAACAGCTCATGATCCAAAGCATACCTCATCATCTATAAAACATGGCAGAGGCCAGGGTGTATCTTACTCCCCAACGGCTTGCCAAGATCTACCCGGGAACGCCAGACACCTGCTACAAATGTGGGGTAGAGGTTGGTACTCTCTTCCATGTGTTTTGGGAATGCCCTAGTATTCAAGGTTACTGGGGAGAGTACTAGATTTTATTCAATCTAGTTTTGACTTACCGAATATTCGCTCCGCGGAGCTATGTCTAATGGGTCACACTGAACCACTTACTTTCCCCCAGTGCCAGAGATTATTTTATTTGCAATTACTTTATTATGCTAAGAAAGCCATTTTGTTGACTTGGAAGGATACTTCCCCTCCCTCTTTAAGTCGATGGAAATGACTGGTAAACGAAATTCTCCCCCTGCAGAAGGCAATGTATTTAGCTAGAGGGTGTCCGGAAAAATTCCTAAAGATATGGGGTCCTTGGCTTGAGTTGCCTGACACTGCTACTCACTCATTTCAAGCATTGACTTAGGCATGGTGGTATTGCTCCTCATGAAGCTAATGCATGTATATTGCTTTGTAGTACCTAATATGTAACCTTTGAATACCCTAGGTAGACAATTGTAAGACTCTCTTTTCTTCTGTACTTTGTATGTCTTTTTGAAAAAAGTTAATAAAAACAAATTTAAAAAAAAAAAAACATGGCAGAGGCAGTGTGATGGCTTGGGCGTGTATGGATGCCAGTGGCACTGGGACATTAATGTTGTGACACAGGACAGAAGCAGCCAAATGAATTCTGAGGTGTTCAGAGACATACTGTCAGCTCAAATCCAGCTAAATGCAGTCAAATTTCAAGTTTCATAATGACACAAAACATACAGCCAAAGCAACCCAGGAGTTTATTAAAGGGGACCCGTCACCCAAAAAAATTATTCAAAATCCTATTTTATCACATCAGTCAAGCAAAATGAACTTTAATTACACTATATAAATTATTTGAATCCTGTTTCCTTCAGTCTGGGATTTCAAAATTATAGCAAGCAGGCAGCAGCCATTTTGTAGACACTGTTATTAAGACAAGCCTTGTATCATTTCAGAATCTTGTTTGTGCACCAGAATGTGGGACCTGATGTCCATCCCCATGCCCTGGTTACACAATTAAATGGTAAAAAGAACGGGGGAATGTGGGGAGAGCAGTGACATCTAAGAAGTGCTGAATGGAAAGTGAAAGTAATTGTCTGCCCCGCCTCTATGCCCATGGCATAGAGGTGGGGCAGACAATATTTGATTGACAGCTGAGACTTTTAAATGAGCTTAGAACAGCTATGAATGCTTTAATGAAAAATTGAAATTGGATTTCATGTTTAATTTGAAAAGGACTTTTATTATACAGATTTTTGTGTCTGGGTGACAGGTCCACTTTAAAGCAAAGAAGTGGAATATTCTTGAATGCCCAAGTCAGTCACCTGAACCCAATTGAGCAGCATTTCACTTGTTGAAGACTAAACTTCGGGCAGAAATGCTCACAAACAAACAGCAAATGAAATCCGCTGCAGTAAAGACCTGGCAGAGCATTTAAAAGGAGGAAACCCAGAATCTCGTGATGTCCATGAGTTCAAGACTTCAGGCTGTCATTGCCAGCAAAGGGGTTTCAACCAAGTATTAGAAATGAACATTTTATTTTCAGTTTTTTAATTTGTCTAATTGCTTTTGAGCCCCTGAAATGAAGTGATTGTGTTAAAAAAGGCTTTAGTTCCTCACATTTTTATGCAATCTTTTTGTTCAACCCACTGAATTAAAGCTGAAAGTTTGCAGTTCAACTGCACCAGAGTCGTTTCATTTAAGATTCATCGTGGCAATGTACAGAACCAAAATTAGAAAAAAGTTTACTCTGTCCAAATATTTATGGACCTAACTGTAGTTAAGGTAAGGAGCATCAAAAGCAACACCTCTTGTTCCGCTAACATGAGACATGCAAGGCAAGTTGTCCACTCCATACAGGAGATGCAAAATAGCAGGGATAATGCTACTAATGCATAAAAAACATGGTGCCTTGCTCACTTTGTCAACACTCATAAATAAGTCCTATTATCTTAATATCATCACCTGCTCTACAATTCCATTTTTGGTTGGTGTTTCATAACAAGCAGTAAATGAAGGGAGCCTATTATTGTATATATGCATATACAATATCTATACAGTTTGGGAACTAATGTTTCTCTGCTTCTTTCTAATTTTTCAGGTTCACTTTAAAAGCAATAGTTTCAAAGAGGAAAAGAACGGGTGCTTATTCCTTACACTGTTCCCTCCCTTTATCCAGAGAGTAGTGAGGTGAGGTAGGGTGCATTATTGATGAATTGTTCTTTTCCCCCACTTAAACAAAGCTAAAATCAATGACTGCTGTTATTATCTTTCATGTGTGTGGCTGCAACACAGATCTCATTGCTTTACAGAGACACTTTATCATTCTCTCCCTCGGTACAACATTCACACAACAAACTAATGGCCCACATGTAGGTCTTGGAGGTGTGGGAGGAAACAAACATGGGGAGAACATACACATTCATCGCCTGGTCAGAAGTTAACTTAGGACTCCGCAGAAAACCTAACCACTGAGTCACCATGTTGGCCTATATGTTGAAATTGAGCCTCTAATAAAGATCCTCAAACCTAACTCTGATGTAGGCCAGTAGCATGCACAGTATTAGGAAATATTAAGGCTTAAACACTTTACATAACCAATTCGGCATAGAAAAGCCCCAATTGAAGCCATTTTGAAAGAAGGATTTTTTCCCAAAGACCAAAACATTTTGGAGGATAGTGAATTTGGCTCAGTTTGACAGATTGATTTATCCGGATGTGTAAAAAAAAATAACATTGGTGATGTTGCCATAGCAAACAATCAGGTGTTTTTGTTTTCTAACTTGTAGGTAACTGTTGAAATTGAATTGCTCATTTATTGTTCTGCTGTAGAGCGCTGAGTGCATCAGTAGGGCTATATAAAAATATATACATATTTTATCTGGCTCTTCAACCTTAATTTATTTGTGGCAGGTGCTTATAAGATGCTAGTAATGTATGTCAGGATATCTCCAACCTTTTTAAACCGAATGATATTGAATTCTTCTATGAGGAGCTGGAGATACTAGAATCTCCCAAAACTTATGCAGTGGTCAACAATACTATCAGCTTATAAATAAAAAGGTTCTGAGCCCTCATGAAAATCTTGTAATGAGACATAATATCATCCTTAGGGCTATAATCCTACCAATTTGCAGAGCTGCCTTTTAATGAACGGAGAGGGGCAAATGCACACCGAGAAATTAATAAAAACATTTCAGCAAAACTATAGCTAAGCAAATAAAAGTTGTGCTATTCCCAGTGCTCTCTGAAAGGCTCAACATTCAAGAACCTCATCAATAACACAAAGAAAAGCTATACGGTTACAGAAGCAGTGTAGCCCCCTTGCTCCATTCATGGGAATAAAGGACAGTAGACAAGGGTGCTCTTTTTTCACCTCTGTTCTGAAGATGCAGATGGTGTGTATTAAATCTATATAATAAATCAAAATAATGTCCTAACTGTACCCTCAGTGAACCACACCTATATGTTGACTATATATGTGACTATATTTCATAATCATTTATTTATATAGCACCTGCAACAAACAGGGGTCTTACTATATTCTAACAAACAGGTGTTTCAACGTAAAAAAAAATAAATATATAAGATCAGGGGGAGCTGCTCACAAGAGCTTTTAATCTAAATGGAGCAAAATGATTTAGCAAGAATGGAACTCTACACAGTCTGGTATATTTTAGGATAGGCCTCATCTGGGGCATTCACTACTAATTTGCATTTGTGTTGTATTTTGAGAACTAGTTAGTTAACTAGACAAAGAAAAGCATAGTCTTGCCAAAAAGCATTCAGGAAAATTAATTCACTTGGGAAGCAACAGAAAGCTCTGAATTATGGAAAGGTTATCTCCCACAGACTCCTTATTGGAGGCAAAAAAATTGTATTGATTTGAAACATACCTAAGGAATGGAGATCCAAACTATGGGAAGATCCCTTACTTGGAAAACCCTGGGTCCCTAGCATTCTGGATAATACATCCCATACCTGTATTCCAGTGTCAAACTGGAGTGTGTTGGGCCCCCTGGGCATGCCACCATACGTAAAGAAACGACCAAATCAATTGACTATGGGATCTGCAAGTTTAAATAAATACGCATTGTATTTTAAATAAGGTGTCCAAATTCTTGTGAGATAAATGACGCGTATGTTTTTACAGCATATTAGGCAAGTGACGTAATTTTGTTGTGTATTGATGATCATTCCTGCTTCATTTTGCATGTAAATAGCTTCTCTATTTCTATATACCTTTTTCGATTTTCTATTTCTACACAGTGGAATTATGGGGAACAAGAACAATGAGAAGTGCATGTTGGGACAAGAAACCTATGTGCTGAAAAACGCATAAACAACGCACGTTGATGGTCGCGTGTGGTTTCAGTGGCATATTTACACTCGACAGAGCTTTTTTAAAAATGCAACGTAAAAGCACCAAGTAAAGATCAGAATTTTGAGTGGCCGGTCCTTTACTGAATACCAACATTATTCGGAATGCTACTGGGATCTGATTTTTTTTTAGAGCTCTGATAGTATGAAAGGAAGTTTTAACTCTTACCGAAATGCTTTCCTGCACATAATTCACTCTTCAACTTTCTTGCTGCTACCTAGTTAATAGCAAAAAAAAGAATAATGGGGTTATGAGAACATTTTCTTTAAAGTGCCTTTACACATCTTCATACAAATCATGTCTATAAACAGAACACAAGAGTGTTTCTAATTAAAACACAATTTTCTGTCAGGGTTGTTCAGGCAAATGCGAAGCCAACAATAGATTAATAGCAAAACAGCCCTAGGGCATTCTAGAGCGCTATACAACGTCAGTCTCTTGTGCCGGCTCTAGTATTTTATTAGCACTGGTACAGACTGTTGGTATGTTACACAGAATTCAAAGCACGGTATAATTTTGCTGATAATGGAAACATACAGTCATACTGTAGCCTCTTGTATCAATGTGGCAGTTACATACGCATTCACTTAATCATAACTGCGCAATGAAATTCTCTGTCACCAAATGTAACGTCTGCACTTCTTATTCCATTTGGTATCAAGGGGCAGCTAAACATGTTTGAACAGAATGAGAACAAAGAATTTTTTAAATACAGATGGTACATTTTTTTTTGGACGTTGATAGTTGCTACATCCTTTTAACAGTAACGGCGCATATTTGAAATGATAATGGTTGTTCTCGGTTGAGACAAGGTTCTTCCCTCTTTAAAATTTTAACAAAAAGCTCTTATATCATTGTTTAGTCATGTCAGATATTTGTTCACAGTGCTGCATTTGCCTGTAATAGCTGAATAAATGTGCAGCTGAATTGATGTGTGCTTTTTCTCTCTTTTCTCATTCCAAGTAGCTTAGGACAGAAAACCCGAGTGAACCTAAGATCAATTACCTCCATATAAAAACATTCTTCTATCATCTCTGGCATTAAAATGCTGCATTTTCCCTTTATCACATAGTTGTCTCTGGAAGATTGTCAGGATTTGTTATGGGCAGTAATCTGATACTCTACATAGGATCTGTGCAGTGGAACTGATTTGGAGGCATTTTATCTGGGTATATAAGATTTTACACAAAACTAAAGAGTTTTACTCACCTGCAAGGATAAATTCCTTAAAGGGCAACTCCTTTTTGAAAAGTAAACATAATTCCATGCAACTTTGCAATATACATCAGTTAAATATGCAGACTTTTCATGATTTTTAATGGTTTTTCACAGTTCACTAAGCCTAGCCCTCTGCTCTCCTGCTGATCTTTCTGACTACTTTGCTGAGCTGGCCGACTACTGTTACTTTGTATCAGCAGCCATCTGTCTTTAAAATCCATCCTCCAAACCCCACAATTCCCTGCACACTTGATTTCAATAAGGAAAGGAACATCATGGTGCAATGTATTGTGGGTTATGTAGTCCCTGCATGCTGTCTGTAAGCTGTGGAGAAGTTGTTACAATTTGTAACATCAGTGTTTAGTCCCTCCTTCCCTACCAGGATTTCAAATGCTGCAGAAAGAGAAGAATTGTTAAAGTAAAACTATACCCCACAAACAATGTAGGTCTCTCTAAAAAGATATTGCATAAAACAGCTCATATGTAAAACCCTGCTTCATGTCAATAAACCATTTTCATAATAATATACCTTTCTAGTAGTATGTGCCATTGGGTAATCATAAATAGAAAATTGCCATTTTAAAAAATAAGGGCAGCCTCCTGGGATCGTAGGATTCACTGTGCACACAAACATACCAAACAAACCATACTTGTTTGGTCACATGAGCCAATTAACAGACAGAGTTCTGTCTTTTGCTTCAACACTTCTTCCTGTTACAGTTGTAGTTGTAGTATTTCTGGTCAGGTGATCTCTGAGGCAGCACACAGACCATCACAAAATGGTGGCTCAAGGCAAGGGATGTAAAAGGGCAAGATTTACTTAAACCAGTTTGTTTAAGATTCTTTAATATGCCACTTAATATGATATAAACTGTCTGTTGCTTAAGTGTTCATTTTGGGCGTATAGTTTTCCTTTAAACAGCTGGATTTCAGCAGAAAAAATTGCATTTATTCAGAATCAGATAACAGTGATGGGTAGATTAGGGGTTTCCGTGTTATGTGGGCCTCTGTCAAATTTTGGTTTGAAAGCCGGCGTTACATGTTGGATTTTATCCACTTTAATTACAACACCTGACTTCTACTTTTCTAAAATGGGCGTTGGTTAAGGCAGTCTCTCCCTCTTAAAAGCCGCTCAGCAGTTGGCGGGGGAGGATCTAGCACAGAGTTGAAACCAAGGCACAGGAGATGTTTATACAAAGAATTGCTACTACAGAGAGGTAATGTACCTTGTTTACTATGACTAAAGATAAATAAGTTAGGGATCACCATGTGGGGTTTTACCTTGACGTGGTATGGTGGCTTATCAATATTATGATCATAACTTTGTAACAAAAAAAACCCTGTTTCAAAATTACATGCACTGGCATATTTACTTGAATTACTTAGACAGGGCTTTATACTTTTTGAAATTATACTTTTTGAAATTGGCCTTAGGTGTGCATCCACAAACCCCCCCATATGGATTTTATCCACTTCTCCAATTGTTCTGCAACCTGCAAAATCGTATTCAAAATATACTAAACAATATTTATAAGCAGAGATGAATAGGCTTATTTCTTCCTTATAGATCACACAAATGTAGAGAGGTAGATAGTTTACATTAGGAGGCAAACATTGCCATTTGTGGCGGACATATTAATTATGATCTTTCTTGGAAAAGATCTTTCCAAGAAAGAGTGTGTTTCAATATACACGTGTAGAGCTGAATCATCAGATATACAGGTAGAAACAATAGAAGGTGCCTTCAAAGGAGCCCGATCAAAATTTTCCGTCCAGCCCGTTCGACGAGCCAACTGATATCCAAGTCTTCTGCCGATATCGGTCGGCTCCTTTCCCACCATACACGCACCGAATATTGCACAATATTATCTGTCCGTTTATGGCCACCTTAAGTTATAAATTCTTTTTGCCTCAGAGGGGCAATTGGATCAACATAGTAGAGGCAGGGCCCAACTTCCTTGTCTGGCACCCTTAGGCCACCAGGACCTAGAGCTTGACGGTTTCATCGCACACCGCCATCATCCCCATGCAAGCGCACACATGTGCCTGATCGATGGGGAGCTAAGGCTCCTCAGTGCTCAGTACAATATCGACTGGGCAGCATGCCGCCCCTGAAATTTAGTCGCCCTAGGCCTGGACCTTTGTTGCCTCGCCACAAATCCTGGCCTGTGTAGAGGCAATAGTTTTTTTTTTTTAGTATTTTCTGCCAGTACAATTGTCACACAGCTCTTTTCCCATCATGAAAGGAAACTTATTTTCCCCTTATGCTAAATGCCAGACTTTTCCTCCTGTGTATAAAAACAAGCAGAAAAAAAAAAGAAAATAAAAAGCAGAGCAGAGAAATAGATGATCTGCTCCCATGTGCTCTGTGGTGTGACAAGTAGTTGGCAGACCAAAGCTGCACATATTTTAGATGGGAAAAAATGATCCCTCCTAAACTTGCTGGCTGATCCAATGATGACCTATACTGCAAATACTTAAATCCCAAAATTTTAATGTGAATTTTCAAATTTTCCTAATTTGAAAAAAAAAAAAAACCCCAATAACTCGACAAATTCTAATGAGTACGTATTTATTTAAAAAACAATAATCTTGAAATCTTGATCACATAAAATGTTTTTAAAAAAAGCTATCACAGTACAATCACCTTCTACTCATCATTTTCAATGTCTACTAACTTTCTGAAAAACAAAAATCAGACAACTTTTATAATATATTATATATTAAAACAGTAGGTTTTCCAGTTTTTGCGCTAGTTAAATCTGGAAAATTAGAGTTTCAAAAACTCTTAACTTGAATGTGTGAGTTATAGCACAACAATACTCAATTACTTAGATTGCTGATTGTCCACGACCTGTATAGAAGAAATTCATCTATATATTTTTGTGTCATCTGGAAAAACACTGCTTACAATGCTCTCCACATTCATTAATAAATTGTTAAAAGTGGAACCAATAAAGAACTCTCAGGCCTGGATTTGTGGAAAGGCCACCTAGGCCCGGGCCTAGGGCGACAGGATTTTAAGGGGGTGGCATGCTGCCTAACCACACCCACATTGGTTCAAAAACACTGGGGATGCGCTGGAGATACAATCAGTTTTTTATTTCCCTTGTGCCAATCCCCATTGCTCCAGTCCAGATGATGAAAATTTGCACGAATAAAAGGGAGGGAACAGGGGCGACGAATGGCAGTGAGCCTAGGGGCGCCCACTATGTAAATACGGCCCTGAGAACTCTGTGAGAGCTAAGAACCCCACTCCTTGTATCGACAAGCAACTTCTGTACCACAATCTTTAGCAAGTTTGATTTTCATGTACAAACAGCATTACCAATAACAACAGACCTTAGTTTAGAAAGGAAATATATACAATTATGTGGAGCTGCATCACAAGCTTTAGCTAAATCCAACTAGACCGCATGGGCCTCAATCCCACTTTCCAAGCTCCCACTTGTCAAAGAAATGTATTTGCTTTTTTATGATCAAGATGTTTCCTTCATAAAACCTTGCGGATTCCAACTTATAAGGCCATTTTCCAGAACTATTACGCAGGATATTCTTAAATATGATCCCTTAACAAAGCTATAAATAACTTGCTCACATGTCACATGTCAAACACATGTCAAACTTTCAGGCCTATAATGGGCAGGTTAAGATCTTAATCCCTTTTTAAATATTGGATTTAAATCACATTTCTTTAAACTGCGGGTGCCATTACAGTAGAAAGGAAGTCTGATAAGTACCATGGCCAAACTGAACTAAGCTCTCTACACAATGTAATTCCCTCTCTTTCACTGTTAATTGGACTGGATTGGACTTATATTTAAGGGTGATGTATCACTGCCTATATTAGAAAAGCTACCCATGCCCTTTTTCCCTCATGCAGGTCCCATCTGCCATTCATGCAGAAACTGCTGCTTTCTGTGCTTCTGCATTTGTACTCTGATACCTTTTGATTGATCAGCCCAAAATTAGACCTACAGTGTGTGCCCTTGAATGACCATATCAAGTGGGTGAACTGGGAATCCGTTTCACAATGTCAGATGCTCTGCATTGATTCTGTTCCACTCGAACCAGTTAATGATATGAAGAGTAGGCAAGAAGAAAACAAGATGGGTTACACAGAAGCTACGTTATGTTATTGGCAGTTATTAATTTTGTATCAGCTGTCCTGCAGATATCTCCATTTCCTGTACAACAAAAACAGAAACCAGCATCAATTGTCAGACATAGAAAAATGTTGTTCACATTTCTGGGTAAATAGGTTTCTGTTGTGTAATTATTGTGTGAGCATAGTGTGCCTAACTAGAAGTCCATCCAATACATGACTGAATTCCCATTAGCCTTCTAGTCATTGACAAGTATAAAAGCTGACCAAAAGTATTGCTTGTTCCCATAAAAGCTCAGGCTGTCTGATCCTATTTTTTCTCCTAACCATCTCTCCTGAGCTCTCTTTAACTATTAGTGCTCAACGCCAGCAGAACTTTTTATCAAAAGTATGTTATGTGTGTAAACCTGCATTCTACATTGCATGAACTTTAAATCATACATGTCCTGTTTGCACACGTCAATATTATTGTTGGCCGCCGGGTGAAAGCTGCTGTTTTAGGAAAATGTGATGGCGCTAGCAAAAGTGTGGGGTATATGCAGTACAAATGATGTGGCTTTGGTGGGGAAGATATGTAGGCTTTACATGTCCTTTAACTATGACATCACAGAGATGCAAGGGTTATAATGTTATGAAATGCAAATATTATTAACAGTAATGGGTGAATACATTCACCAGGCACGAATTTGCGGTGAATTTTCGAGTTTCGCCATCGGCAAATAAATTCGTGAAACTGCCGCCATCGAAAATTTTGGACGTGTGTCGGAAAAGTTGTTTGCATCGAAACCGTTGCGCATCAACATTATTAAGACACCCGTTGACTTTAACGACTGCATTTCGTGAATTTCGCGGGAAATCCCCAACTTTTCTGGCAAAGCGAAACACGTTTGCCCATCACTAATTATTAATGCAGGACAGTTATGGTTTGGCATTAACTTGGGTCAGTAAAAGCAAATTCACTTCTATAAAGGGTACTGTATTTCATATCAAACTGATGTAGGGCAATGCCATTGACAATGTTTAACATCATTCCATAAGTATAGAATTTATGAACAAAGACTAGAAGAAATGACAAAACTGACACAAAAGATGAGATATTATACATAGCTTAACAAGCATATTTTATGTGGAATAGTTCTATGATTATTACATTGTCTTTATGATTGAATTAAGAAGAGCTGTGCAATTGTCTTTTTGATGCAGGAAAGAAATCTGCTCTGGTTTGCCTTCTTTTCTATTAAGTGTAAAGGGTGTGGGTGTTTAGATTTAGGCTTTAGTTTGGTAACGGCTTACAAGTAGGGATGTAGCGAACTGTTCGCCGGCGAACTTGTTCGCGCAAACTTCGACCGTTCGCGTCCGCCTAATGTTCGTGAACGTTTGCATTTTGAGTTCGCGTTCGATTCGAATACAAATCGTTCGACCATTCGACCGCTAAAATCGAACGATTTCCATTCGTTCGAACGATTTCCATTCGTTCGAACGATTTCCATTCGTTCGAACGATTTCCATTCGTTCGAACGATTTCCATTCGTTCGAACGATTTCCATTCGTTCGAACGATTTCCATTCGTTCGAACGATTTCCATTCGTTCGAACGATTAAAATCCTTCGAACGTTCGATTCGAATGAAAATCCTTCGATCGAACGATTAAAATCCTTCGAACGTTCGATTCGAATGAAAAATCCTTCGAACGTTCGAATCGAACGATTTTAGCGGGTGTTCGAAGTTCGCGAACTGTTCGCGAACGTTCGCATTTTTTGCCGGTGTTCGCGAACGGCGTTCGCGAACACCAAATCAGCAGTTCACTACATCCCTACTTACAAGGAACAAAAGGTACCTCCCAAAAACAGGAACAAATAGTATTTCAAAAATTCACTTAGGACATAATTCTATAGCACATCATAAAAAGAATGATCAGAGCACTGGAATGTTATATTGCATTGTATCTGATTGAGGTTCTCTCTAAATGGGCAAATGCTTTTGCATTAAGTATCAGTGAAGGAAATTGCAATACATATATTGTATCCCCAAATTATTCATTGATGTTGCCCTGTGATGGCAAAGACACATCATCTCTTCAGTTACTTTTATCATGTGGAATTGCGGGGCTTTAGATCACGGCGTTTGAAGTTGTAGGATAGAAGATAACATCACAGGATAGATGTCTGATGTCTAAGAATTCTCAAGAGCTTCCCCATTTTCTAGCATTATTTAATCATGTCATTGTTAAGTGGATCTGTGTTGTCTTCCCAGCTTTTTTTTTTAAAAAAAAAAGCTTAATTATTCTTTGACAATCCGTTACAAAGGGCTCTCTGCAAAATATTTACAAATACACACATGTATATGTATATGTATATATGTAGTGCAAGGTGCAAGGTTGAGGTTTTTAGAGAACAGCTAAAGAACAGTTTTCAAATACTGCAGTACCTTACCCATAGATTGCTGTTTAAAGTAAACAGATCTTTATTTTTGACAGATTTGCTTTTTCTGTCTCAAAAAAGAAAGAAAAGAAAAAGACAGTACTTGGACTTGATGTTGGCGACAAAACAAATCAATCTGTAATGCTTTAATTTTTGTAGCTTTAAGACATGGTACCACCATTATGGAAAGACCTCAGGTCCCAAGCATTCCAGATAATAGATCAGATACCTTTAGTATCCCATACCAATATATCAATTATTTTCAAGATGACCGGGCATCTTTGATAAGAAGATTCCAACAGAATGATCTACGTAACTTTGCCTTTAAGTTGTCGTGCAGCATCAACCATGCCCTAAGTTAGATACTGTCCCCTGTTAGGATATGCACAGTGATTTATGTCTGCCTGTATGTGTACTAGAAATGCCTTTTTCCCCAAACACTTTACAACAATATATATTTTTAAAGTATTTGTTACATAAGCAACTTTACAGCATCATATTGTGTAGGAAAATACATCTTATCATTATAAAGTATTCTTATTCGTCTCATCCTTATAAATAAGTTATATTATCTTATAAAGTATAAAGTATAAAAATAAAAACTGGGTAAATAGATATAGGCTGTGCAAAATAAAAAATGTTTCCAATATAGTTAGCCAAAAATGTAATCTATAAAGGCTGGAGTGACTGGGTGTCTAACATAATATCCAGAACACTACTTCCTGCTTTGCAGCTCTCTTGGTTTTCACTGATTGGTTACCAGGCAGTAACCAATCAGGGGGGGGCATGTAGGTCATAACTGTTGCTTTTGAATCTGAGCTGCATGCTAAGGATCAATTGCAAACTCACTTAACAGTTATGTCTCATGTGCCCCCCCTTTAGGCTAGGGCCACACGGCGCGATTTTGCCGCGATTCTGCGCTGGGCGAGTTGCGAGTTGCGAGTCGCTGCGGTTTTTAAGCCGAAATAGCTTTGTTAACTTTGGCGCTGGCGACAATGCAAATCGCGGCGAAATCGCTGCGCTAATTCACACGCGGCGATTCTTTTTCTACTGTCGCCCGGAAATGCCCAGCGAGGCAACTTCGGGCGACAATAGAAAACGAATCGCCGCGTGTGAATTAGCGCAGTGATTTCGCCGCGATTTGCATTGACGCCAGCGCCAAAGTTAACAAAGCTATTTCGGCTTAAAAACCGCAGCGACTCGCAACTCGCAACTCGCCCAGCGCAGAATCGCGGCAAAATCGCGCCGTGTGGCCCTAGCCTTAAGTCGCTGACTAACTCAGAGTTAGAGAGCTTCAAAGCAGGAAGTAGTGCTCTTTTCTGTTATGTTAGACATCCAGCCACTCCAGCCTTTATACATTACATATTTGGCTAAGTATATTAGAAACATTTTTTATTTTGCATAGCCTATTTAGCCAGTTTTTATTTTTACACTGAAAAATTCCTTTAATGCTAAACTATAGGAGATTCAAGTACAGGAGTTACAAAACCCAGGCAGTTCGAATACTTTGTATAATTATGAAACCTGTTATCCAGAATGCTCAGGACTTGGGGCTTACCAGATAAGGGATCTTTCTGTAATTTGGATCTCCATACCTTAAGTCTGATAAAAAAAACAATTCAAACATAAAATAAACACAATAGGCTGATTTTGCCTCCTGTAAAGATTAATTATATCTTAGTTGGGATCAAATACAAGGTTCTGTTATTATTAGAGAAAAAGGAAATCAGTTTAGAATATAGTAGAGAATTTATGTAATATAGAGCTTTCTGGATAATGGGTCCCATACCTGTACTATTAATATTTACAAAGCACCAAAATATTCTGCAATCTAAAATAAGATAATTAAGCTTATTTTAGGGCACACTATATCTCCTCTAGCGCACGTGACTAATCTCCTGCAAATGCATTCTCACGAGCAATAAATTAAATTGCTGGTAAGAAAACACTTTTCTTTTCCCAAGTTGAGTATTTCTTCACAACTTTTGGGCAACTTTAGAAAGCCAGAGCTACTTGTAGGTTCCCCCCCCCAGCAATTTGCATTATTACCGGTGGGAAATCATTTGCACATTAGTTGTCCACGGAAGATGATATTTATCGCAGGCGATTAGTCTCCTATTGTGCCATCAGCCGTACAGTACCAAAATATTATGCAGCTATATGTAACAAATTGTCCGTTATTCCCTTGGCCCAGAATTACAATCTGCTTTCCAAAGCATGCACACACTTTGGGGCCAATGTATCAAAATCAAAGATGTTTCACAATTCGAGAACACATGTGAATGCAATTTCACATTGAGTAGAATAGTTGTGATTTATCAAAGCAAAAAATGTAAAAAGTTGTCCAAAAAAACTTAAGGATTGTCTTTTAACAACATTATTTATTTCCCAGGTTTTTTAAAACATTAATTTCCACCCTCATTGAAAATGGAACAATGTGATTCTCGCTAGTGTGCAAAAAAAAATTTCCACGAAAAAAAATGGGAGTTTAAGTATTGTCATTTAATTTTTAAATTAAATAGCAAATTAAAAAAAAGGCGGGCATGTTTTTTTCCCCCATTCTTCTTGAAGAAAGAAAAACAGTTATTTTTGGTCTCCGCAGATTTAAAATAAGTTAGTTAATATATATATTTTTTTTTTGGGAGAGAAATTCGACACAGCCACATGAAGAACCTACAAACGCCATGTATAAAAAATCCTCCCTTAGTGCTCATATAGAAAGAGAAGGTAGTGCAGGGACTTGTTGTGACCCTTTTGCACTTTTTTCTTGAGTAGCCCAAGTAAGTGAATTTACCTTTTGCAAAAAACACCCCAAACCCATTCAGATGCATTGGATACCCTTCAAGCAGCTCCTGCTAAAAACTATGGCTATAGTTTGTTAGTAAAGTTGAGAACTCCCAAATGTTAGAAAATATGTAATAATAATAATAATAATAATAATAATAATAATAATAATAATAATAATAATAATAATAATAATAATAATAATAATAATAATAATAATAATAGTACAGCTATGAGACCTATTAGCCACAATGCTCTAGACCTGGGCTTTTCCGGATATGGTGGTATATTTATCAAAGAGTGAAGTTAGAGATCGCCACAATCTGCTAGAGTGAAATACCGCCTCTCTCCATTCATTTCAACAGGATTTTTAAAATCTGAAAGTTCATCATTTGATAAAAAAAATTAAAAAAATCCCATAGAAATGAATGGAGAGGCGGTATTTAACGCTTGCAGACTGTGGCGATCTTCAACTTCACTCTTTGATAAATATACCCCAAGGAGTCTCTGTAATTTGCGTCTCCATACCTTCAGTCCACTAAAAAAATGTCTCCAATAAGAATTAATTAGATCTTAGTTGGGATAACAACAAAAAATGAACTAATATTTATCTCAGGGCTGAGACTCCTCCCATCACTCCAATGGTAACGGCTCTGTATCTTCTGTTTACCAGACTCCATTCAACCACCAACTTTACCATCTCGGATCACAATATTCTCACATTTCAATTCTCACTAACTCCCTCCTTACCCCCTTCTATTCCCCAAACACGTACCTTCCGTGACTTGCAAGCTCTAGATTTGTACTCATATACTCAGCCATCTCTTGTCCTAATGTGGCTACCTCTGTCTCACCACTGCCCTTAATGAGTTTGCTCTTGCAAAAACTAAACGTGCTAGACCCAAAACACTTCAACCATGGCATACTGCTCATACAAAAGCTCTCCACTTAATTCTGAATTTGCCCACTCCCACACCTTGTGTTATTCCCTTCCCTTTAAATTGTAAGCTCTTTTGCACAGGGCCTTCCTTACCTTTTGTACCGGTATTAGTTGTCGTGTATGTAACTCCATATGTTCTATGTATGTAATCCATGTGATTTAGTTGTATAAACACATTTACTTTTCAGCACTGTGAAATATGTTGGCACTATATAAATACATGTTAATAATAATAAAATAATAATTTTCCACCTCATCATGGTCTTACCCCCCACTTACTCTCTATTGATGGCATGCTCATTAACCCCATAAACTTGGCACACTGTCTGGGGTAATCTTTGATCACTGTCAAGACCTGTCACTTTTTCTAATGCAATATTGCCAAAATCTGTCCCTTTATTTCACCTGCCACAGGCAAGACCCTCATGCATGCTCTCATTCTATCCCAGGTAGATTACTGTTACACTCTACTAACTGGCCTCCCCAACTCCCATCTCTCCCTTCTACAGTTTGTATTATATACTGCAGCCAGAATTCTCTTCCTCTTATCCATGAGGTTACAGACCCCTCCCCTGCTTAAGTCTTTATCATGGCTTCCCATAATACAAAGAATACATACAAGCTCCTCCTCATAAGCTTTAAAGCCATTTCTCAGCACCTAACTACATTTCATCTCTCTATATGCTGCTGCCTGAAATTAAGCCAACTATTGCTCACTAGGATTGGGTGTAGGTCAGACTGGGGAAGTACACTTTTAATCAGAGGCTCACACAGAAGTAGCGTATAAAGCAAAAAAGTCATGAATACAGATTGGGCGAGGGTCCCACAATGGCAGCATTTTGTGGGTTAGGCTTGTGCTTGTAAGGTTTTGCGGATATGTGTTGGGTTCAGGTTAGGGTCAGGGGACGGTTGAATTTTTTGTGACCCACACACCAGTCAGATACATTTAATAACTTGTGTAGCTTCTCCATATCCACCTAGATGGACTAAAAGGCCCATCACCTACAGTATATTACGTGGCAGTGAAAGCAGATCCAAATTATTTGATAAGTGTATTTGTATGTCTGACCTTGGTAGAACAAGGTGATAGTCACAGAGATGTCATATTCATTAATTTACTATTGCTTACTCCAAGTAATCAAATCTAGAAACTGACACAAACCAACATATAATGTGTGAATCTCAAAAGAGATTATCTGTTTCTGCAAGTTAATCAGATTTTAGTTTCAAGCTTGGCTAACCATGTAAATTATTCTATTCAGATTGGTAAATTATATTGGAATATATTTTGTTGATAATTACTTACGAGCAGATAAGTAGTGCATAGATGCATATTCACATATGCTCAGCAAAAATCCATTTCTTTTAGTGATTTACACTAATAATAATAAAGCTGAAATACCAAGGTGGATTTAAGCCCAAAGCGTGAAACCCTATTATATTGTCATTGTATATTCTATTGAACCGTCAGTCTGACATTAAAAAATATGACAACTAAGCTAACAGAAATGGAACAAGTACAATGAGTCCAGTAAGAGTGGGTCGCTTATTTGCTTATGCACATAGAGGGATGGGGTCTAATCCATGTGATATTAAAAACAACTTTTCTTTGATTAAAAATACTGGAAACTACTTCCTAATTCTTGGGTTCCAGCGCAGAACATTACAGATACTTCACTAAAATGTTCTTTAACAAATATCCAAGATCTGTAAGAAATTAATCTAGGCATGGGGAAATAGTTATCCACCTATTGCTCTAGAAGGGAACTTCCCATAGTTCCTATTCCAAAATGTCCCAGCTAATAGGCAGTCATGCCATAACCAGGACCCTACATAAAGGCCAACCCTGAAATCTTGGTCAAAACAGAATATAATCCATATAACTCATGCCATAATTACATGCTTCATGAGCAACACCATTGTCAGCCATAAGAGTTACAACCAAATAAATAACCTATTATAATGAGAAAGACTGCAAATATTAAAACAATGTTTTAATTAAAAATGGATCTGCCACCTCAGCTGCAAAAATGTTGTGTGCCTCCTTCACAGACTGCTATTTAGGGGAATCCATATAATATGGAAACGGAGTCTATCCACAATCAGCTGACTGAGCTGTGATCTGGTAACAGCCTTATCTAAAAGCAGGTCTGTAAAACAATAAGACCTTAGTGCATACACACTATATATATAATACACAAATGCCATGGATATCTTGTAAATTATATCCTTATAAACGGTGAGTTCTGATGTCATCAGCGGTTAGTTCTGATGTCATTTCTGGCACATGACTCACTGAAATTTGTGTATTATAATAAATAAAGTACCCCCAGTTATAAAATAAGAGGATATTAGAAGTTACCTCCGAGTTCCATGACCTGTATAAAAACACTCGGCCTTGTGTTTTTATATGGTCATGAAACGAGAGAGAGAGAGAGAGAGAGAGAGAATAAATTTCAATAACTCCAACAGAATCTGCACTCAGAGGATTTAAAATTAAAAAACATTCTTTATTTACGAGCTACAGACTGACGGCCCAACCCAAGACCTTTCTCAAATATATATACTCTGACCAGTATGCAAATGGTCTACTGCACTAAGAGCCAATGATGAAATGAACCTCAGTAGCCAGAGTATGAGACCATGATAAATATTGGATAAAGAACCATATTGTTCAGGGTCTAGTTCAATGCCCTTCCATATGAAGAAACCCTGGTTTTATTTGCAAACAGAGTGCTACTGGGTCTTTAACCCCTGGTGTTCCTGGAGAATGACAATAAGGGTATCTGGCCAGGCCTGAAGCCAAGACCATATTTAGAGCCTTTGTGGAATTACTATACCTGCTGTATTTTTAACCCCAATGGCAGGATTCAGTATACAATAACTTAGATATAAGCGGGCAGTCAGCTCATAGAGCTCTGAATACAAGTAATGAATTCCTATGGCTGATTACTGCAGCTAAGCAAGTCTACATTTATTATGTGAGAAGAATATAACCCATATATAGCAAACAACTTTGGAATAGTCTCAGCTGCTTATAATACAGCAACTGTATAATACTTATCTGCAGCTTGACTGCTGTATTTATACAAATGTATAGAATTGGGCACTACTCTCCAACCAGTGTATACTACATTTACGTAGCCCCGACTACTTGTATTGGCCTCTGTATTACCTAAATATATAATACCTATACAATGATCACAATTGGCCTCAGCCACTCCATCTATACAATACCTACCTGTAGAACAGTTACCATATTTAAAGTGCAAGTCACCAGGGCAGAAAATAGAAAGAGACAAACACTGCTTTCAATAGCAACACATATACAAATAACTTAAAAATTATAGACAATTTGTAATGAATGTATATTGTAAAGTTGTTCAGAAATTTGTTTTCTGTTATTGAACAAGTATTTATTTTGGGGTTGACTTGCCCTTTAATGCATACTGCATGGTTGTGCCTTTAAGCCAGAATTGACTGCTGCATTTAAACAAGTACAACACTTACCCCCAGCATTGCTGCTGCATTTAAACACATGGATATATCTGACTTGATATCTGGCTATTGCATTTAAGCAAGTTTAAAATACAGCCTTAAGCAAGTATACAATTTACACACAGCATGTTCTCCAAAGTAATCTGCACTGTCATTTAATTTGAATGTCTGCATAAATCAAACCTGATACAGGGCCACATGTTATGCCTGCTTGCAATCAAACCTGAAAGCTGTATAAGCAAATATATCCAAACCCAAATAACCATAAACTCATTTGGATATTTCTTTAAACCTCCAAGGTACCAAAATATTAGGCTGCTTGAGCATATATCTTCAGTTTGGTTACCTTAACTAGAGAAATGTATAACATGCACATTCTTACACAGTAGTTATTACATTATCCAACCATTGAAATGCTTCTGCATACACATTTAGTTTGGATGTTATATTAAACATTGCCAGAACCAGTGAAATGTATAACATGTACACGTTTATTTGGTTATTACACAAGTCAGCCCCAGAACCACTGAAATGTTTTAGAATATAAATCTAGTCTGGTTGCTGCATTATGCAGTCTGTTACACCACCTTGAGAACACTCTGCTAAAGAGTCAAGAACACAATCTCTCTGGCTGCAATTCCTTGTTACACAGTATTCTAATCTACACACTGGCTGACCAGAGTATGTGAACACATCATTTTCCTAGCATCAAAGCTAGTTGGACTAGCTGAAGTAAAATAAGTAAATGTTTGTTTTAAGCTTACAATCCTGTAAAGTAACAGGACATAAATCTTACCTGGTGCTTCTGAGCTTCACTCTGGGCAACTAAGGGAGGGAGTGGGAGGAAACCTACCTATTTATTACCTACACCTGGACACTGACCTCCACAGTAATTACCTGATTACCTACTGCTGGTGTCTGCACAGAGAGGTCTGGCATTTGCACTACTCACAGAACATAGAGGGTGGAAGGTTATATGCTTCCTTATCGCTAAACGTTCACAAAGTTGCTTGTGCTCGTTAGCGACCATGTTTATGCTATTTTTGAATGCTTAAAACCTCGACGACTCCCTCGCAAAGATTGCAACCAAATTGCATTCCATATTCACTGCTCATACAATAACCAAATTGACCCATTCATTCTAAGGGCTCTTACACATGAGCGTTTTTACCTGCGCTCCCCTGCGTTCCGTTTTTCGGCGTTCAGCCGCAGGGGAGCGCAGGAATAGACGCATTTAATTATTTCAAATGGGGCTGTACTCACACAGGCGCATGTAGGTGCCGAATGCAGGTTGAGACGCAACATGCTGCATTTTTCCTGCGTTCGGCGCCTACATGCGCCTGTGTGAGTACAGCCCCATTTGAAATAATTAAATGCGTCTATTCCTGCGCTCCCCTGCGGCTGAACGCCGAAAAACGGAACGCAGGGGAGCGCAGGTAAAAACGCTCATGTGTAAGAGCCCTAAGAATAAATAGACTCAGGAAATCAGGATGGCTCTCAAAGCTTCTAACTAGTAATAGATGAATTTGCGACAAATTTTCACGTTTCGCTGCCGGACAATAAATTTGCGAAACTGCAGTGAAAATTTGTCGGAAAAGTCGCTTGCGTCAAAAGCGTCACCACTATTCGGACGCTCATTGACTTTAACGTTGCGTCAAAATTTACACAAGCATCAGAATTGACATGGGTGTCAAAATTCGCATTTCGCAAAACATATTCGGCCATCACTACTTCTAACTGCTAGCCTAATTGAGGGGCATTTTTTTTTTCATATGAATTTACCGCAACCTTGGAAAAGACTTGTGGGAGAGGCAGCTGGCTTTGGCACCTAAATTCCTCAATTTAAAGAAAAAGATTATACCCCACTATAGGAGAAAAAAAGAGAAAAAGGCCATAAGGGTCAGGCCACTAACTAAACATACCTACCTCCAGAGATTTCTGTAAACCCCATTCATCCAAGGCAACCCTGGGACTCCCAAAGTGTGAGTCCCCATCACCCCAATAGGTTGGGCCAGCTGAAACATCAATACCTTAGCTAACTGCCACCTCCTTCTCCCATCTGCAAAAATCATAACGGGTGTGGGGGTCATGCACAGTACTGCCGCTGAATGCTTTTTCATACAAGCCTGGTAAGGCACATGGATAAAGGGACAAAGCACTCACCACCAAACAAGCTGTGAGCAGGCCAGAAGGGCACATACTGTAGATTAAGGACAATCAAGTGATATCAGCCACAGTACCTCCGTGTCTACCTGATCCAGAAGATGGAACCCTGAGGATTCCATACAAATGAGGTTATGTGCTTCGGGGGAAAAAAAGATCTCAAGGGTCAAAAACCCCAAAGTCTCTAGGACACTTTCCAGCAAGCCCTAATGTTTTCCGAATGCTAAAAAGAAAAACTTTTTTGTGAATCCACGTCTGTTGAAAAATTCTGCTCATTGCTACCTTAAGTTCACCCTGCTTTGAATTGGTTGTACAGATAACATATAATGTATAGATTTTGAGATTAGAAAATAACCTACCATTCTAGAGTCACACATTTTAACATTCAGCTACTGTCACTATATAGATGAGACAGACAGAATATGGAAAACTCGCTTACTTAAACATGAATCTCTAGATTCATATCAGCACTTTTAGCTTTCATTCACAAAACACTGGTGTGTAATCTTTTTCCATCTCATAAACCTTGCTTCTCCCCCTAAGCTATACCTAGTTAGCTGCTTTCCATAACTTTTGACTAATTGAACGGTAACCTCACTTCCTTTTGCTTTCACAGACATCTCCTCCTGAAAACAAACTTCATTGCATTGCTACTACTTGGAAACTACATTTCACCTTATAACTTGGGCTAAAGAAGGAGGAGTCAGTTTGTTTTCACTCCTAGGCCAGATTCTCCTCCCCCCACAACATGTGCCCCAATCCATTACTTTGGTCCAAGGTCTAATGGTTAGGCCCTAACCCCTTACATTCACAAACCATTTCTGCCAAAATGGGGAGGGAGTACAGTAGCTGTTGGGGTATTTTGGTTCCGTGTTTACTTTTTTGCAATCGTTTTCATTCTTCCCCTTCACTGAATTAGCCCCCATAAATAGGGGTGCCCCCTTTCTTAGAAAAAAAATCCACCCATCTTAAAAGGGACAGGGACAGGACAGGGAAAGGGGTGGGCTGATGATGAAAATGGGGTGGGTCCATTATGTAAAGAGGATGGGGTTATGGCATACAGATCAGCCACTAATTCAGAAAAAAATGGTTTGTAGGGCGGGGGGAATGAGGGGAAGGTGAAAAATGGGCCCACTTGTAAGCAGGGATGGAGCAGGACAACAGGTCATTACAAATTTAAAGACAACCTATCTGGTTTCCTATTCCTAGCACTGTCACCACCCTGTTGTTCCCCTGGCTCACCCCTCGTGATCATTGTTTGGGGTCAAATGATCTAGCCATTTTATACAGTGCATATGCCACATGTCCCACACTTTGTTCCTCTATCATTGGTTTCCCCTAGGGAAGCTCCTCTTGCCAATTCCCCAGCCTCCAGAATATCTTTGTCTCCTTACCGCTCCATGTTATTTTAAGAGGATGGGCAGGAGCTTCTCCAGATAAAAAAGGATTCAAAGTCACTTCCTTCCTCTTTTAACACTTCATGGTTTCCTACTTCAACCATGTAAACTAGAAACCCCACAATTCATCTCCCTTAAACACACCAGTTCCCTATTCATATGCCTTTTATTGTCCTATAATTCAGTTTCTGTCTTACTCCCACTGGGCATCCGCTAAACTTCTAAACCCTCACTAACTAACATCCTTATTTCCTGCTTGATTTTATTTGTAAGTCAGCATATTTCCCCTAGTTGAGCTTTGGAAATGGATATCGTATAAATAAAAGATAAAACTTTCCGCACTGCTGTTGAACGCAGTATATATATACGAGCACACCTCCATTTATCAGTTATTATTCTGTGTTTTTGCCCCCAGATGAGTTGTTTCTAAAATGTACTTCTCGCTAAACACTTCCAGTTTTGTTGCTGTGATAATCCAGGGCTCCTTTGTGTGCTGTTTGAACTGCAATAACAGGTTTAGGAATTAATATTTTTCTACTTTGCCCAGCTGTCTCAAAAACAGTATTTATTTGTTTATTATGTTCCTCTGCCTAAATAAGCATTTTATGGCACTCACCGGGAGATGCGAGTTAGACATAGCTGGGTCTTGTTGGCTCTAAATACATAATTGTGTATCATTAATTAACAACGTCCTACTCTGACAGGCTATTTAGAAATGGTACTGTCATAGTGGAAAAAACATAACAACTGAGGAAGATCTGATTATTTTATGGATGAATGATTTGATTTCTTTACTTTGGCTGGCATTTCTGTGCTTTATTCTAACCCCCTCCCATTCGGCTCCTGCAACATACTGCCCCCTACACTTAGCTTTGTAACCATATAGCAGCATCAGACTGGTAATCAACTACTGATGAAAGGGTTAGTAAAAGATTTGCCAAGAGGTTTACATTTTTTTTAGAAAACTGCAGTGCTGATATGTTTAGAGGGAGAAAAGTCCAAAATGAGATAAGACCAAAAGATTAAGAGAAAATTTGAGCCTGTCATCCTCAGTGCAGAAAAGATAAAGCATAGATGCATCCATGACTTGGTTTTTGAACTTTCTCAGTGAGAATTCTTGTTGTGGAGCCTTTCTTCTGCTTCACTGAAATCACGGAACAGTTTTAGACAAATCCCTGTAGTTGAAAATATATATGAAGCTCAGGAATAATGTAAAGACACAAAACAAAAAAATCATATCATAAAAACAAATGAAGGGTAGATAGTGTATGGGATAATCACAGAGAGCAGAAAAGTGAAAGAAAAGAGGGAAAATAAGAGGAAATTAAACTGTAAACTAGAATAGGCCGCACAGAAAAATTTACATTTTAGGGGTCATTTACATACCGCACCTCAATGTGATTTTGGATGCAATTGCCATTTTTTTTCCCCATTGCAGCATTTTTCCCCATGATTGTTGTGAGGGAGATCTGAACCTGACGCAAATATGACTGATGCATCAAAATTAATTCAGTTGTATTTGCCTTTTGTCATAAATTGGACATTGAGTCTAGTGTTTGACATTAGAGTGCACAGTCACAATACCAATATAAGCATAAATGAATCTTCAGATTAAATATGAAATTGTCCTTATAGTAGTCATTCGTGTGTTAAGCGCTTCTCAACGAGCCGCAGTCCCGTGCCAGATTGCAAGGATTCCAAGTAAATCGAAAAATAGCCGGAGAGCACACCTTTATGGTTTTTTTTTTATATAATCTTTATTTTTGGTTGATATAGCATACACGAAAATAACATCTCGACAGTCAATTTATAACAATAAAGCATGTTATTCATACAGTGTGATCATTCAACTGTTAGAGAGAATGGGGACATGGGGAAGGAGGAGATAACCAACAGTGTTAACGCATAAACTCAGGGTTGACATTACTTTACCAGATTTCCAAGCCCTCTTTCCTAAATAGCCTTTCGCCAGTGACATCTCTGAAACAGAAGTGAGTTGTAACTCATACATTTATAGCGAAGTGTTAACAGTCTATTCATTCCCTATGGTAGAGAGGAAGGGGGTGGACTGTTGTAAAAGGGATCTAGCGAGGATACCCTGGGCAAGCATCAATTTAAACAATAGTAAAAAAAAAAAAGGAAAGGGGGGGGGGTTTATACAAATGAATAAATAAAACTAGTGCTAGGCCAAACACCACAAATCGCTCATTCTGTAATACAATGGATTGTATTCAAATACAAGGTAGCTCCTGTCCGGTTAGATATTCTTTATAGCATCTGATTCCAAAAACATAACCCAAGCTGTCCATGTCTTGACATACAATGTTTGTCTATTATGCATATATGACAATAGCTCCTCCATACGCATTATCTGGCTCATTTCGGAAATCCACTCGCTGAATGTAGGAGGTGCTGTGGATTTCCAGTGTCTGGGTATTACTGTTCTAGCTGCCCCTAAACAGTACCCCAGTAAAGAGTGTTTATACTTAGCCCAAGTGCCTGGGATCATGGATAATAAGCCAATAGATGGGGTTTTCTCTATAGGAACATCCGATATTATATTAATTGCCTCAAACACTTTATTTTTCAACATTTTACAATCCCACCAGATGTGTAACATAGACCCTGTCACTTCATTGCATCTCCAACATAATGCGTTCGTAGTGTGATACATTTTTTGTAGTATATCAGGACATCTATACCATCTCGAGATCACTTTAAAATTCGTTTCTTGAACCTTGCAGGCTATGGAAAATTTGTGAGTGAGCAAGAAACACGTTTCCCATTGTTCCTCAGTGAATATTGTATTAAGTTCTCGCTCCCATTTATCAGCATACTTTGGTCGGCTACCCACCAGCTGGTGATCTGTTATTTTGTAAAGCAATGAGGTGAGGTGAGTAGGGAGATGCCTAGCTAGACAATAGTCCTCAAAAGTAGATGTGGGTTCTGTTACTATATGTTTGTTTTCTGGTAGATGAAGCCAGTGCTTGAGTTGAGCATATTTTAATTTATAGAGGAAAAATTCTTCTTTGCCAGGACATAGGTTCGCTAGGGAGGACAACGCTTTATCCTTTATAACATGAAAGCACATGAGATTAACGTTGGGTTTTCTATCCAGGAATAGGTTATGCATCACGCCAGGTGCAAAAGTGGGATTTCCTATTATTGGCGTACATGGGCCCTTGCGTGAGATAAGATGTGGTGACTTTTTCAAAAATTTATCAGCCGTAGCTAAAGTTTCCCTACATATTAGGGGCAGGAGATGAGGGCTTGGTCTTTGTGAGGCGGGTAGCCACCAGAGTGCTTGGAGTGGTCGGTCAGTCAGGGACTGTTCTATTTGAATCCATTTCTTTATGCTTTGACAGTGGAACCACTCCACAATCCTTCCCAAGGTAGTTGCCCTCAAGTACTGCTTAAAATCCGGTAGGCCTAGGCCTCCCTGAGATTTGCTACGGGTTAAGATTTTTTTGTTTAGTCTTGGTTTACCATTAGCCCATATAAAGGAAGTAAGTACTGTGTTGAGTGAGTTAAAGAATTGTTGGGGTGGTTCCAATGGAATTGTATGTAACAAATATAGTACTCTAGGGAGTATGTTCATTTTTATGATATTAATTCTGCCAAACCATGAGATATTAGGAAGTTGCCAATTCGTAAGTTCATGAGTAATTTGTTTCAGTAGTTTTGTGTAGTTCAATGTGTTGATTTGGGTAAAATTTGCTGGTATATGGATCCCAAGATACGTAATAGCTTCCGTTTTCCATTTGAAAGGAAAATTTGATTGCAACTGTTTTTGCAATTCTGGTGTTAGAGAGATATTGAGCGCCTCTGACTTATCATAGTTTATTTTAAAATTACTGTGTAAACCATATTCATGAAATTCCCGTAATAATAATGGGAGAGAGGTATGTGGTTGGGTCACAAACACTAACAAATCATCGGCATATAATGCTATCTTTGTAAGCCCTTGATATCTCTGTTAAGGCGAATTGCGTTAGCCAAGTGTTCCATCACTAGTGCGTATAGTAACGGGGAAAGAGGGCACCCCTGGCGTGTCCCATTATTTATCATAACTGGGCCCGAAAGTTGCCTGTTAACTTTGATTCTGGCATGTGGCTGTTGGTATAAGTCCATAATTCTGCCTACCATCTGCGTACCTAGGCCAATTTGTTTAAGTGTTTCATGTAGAAAATCCCAGCTGACCCTGTCGAATGCTTTTTCGGCATCTGTCGACAGGGCCAGCATGGGAATCCCATTCTTTTGAGCGTAATTTATCAGTGTCAGGGTCTTCAGGGTATTGTCTTTGGCTTCCCTATGTGGAATAAATCCCACTTGGTCTTGGTCAATGAGGTCAGGTAAATAGACCTTTAGCCTGTCAGCAAGAATTTTAGAGTAAATTTTAATATCCACATTTAGCAAAGATATGGGTCGATAACTGGAGCACGCCAGGGGGTCCTTTCCAGGTTTCGGAATCAGTGTTATATGTGCCTCCAAAGTGGAGGGCACTTGTTTGGGAATCAGGGCTAGATCGTTAAAGGCTTTAAGCATATGATCCACCAATTCATTTTTTAGGGATTTGTAAAATGGTGCAGAGAAACCGTCCGGCCCTGGTGCTTTTCCATTTGGTGTGTTTTTAATAGCAAAAATTAGTTCCTGTGCTGTAATAGGGTTCTCCAGACTTTCAATAACGTCAGGGTTCAACGTAGGCAGGGCAGTGCGCTCTATATACTGCCTAATTTTCTGTATATGTTTATCCCTACATCTATTGTGGGGGGTTTTAAGGTTGTATAATTCAGTGTAATAGTTCTGTAAGGCCTCAGCAATCTCTTGTGTCGTATACACTATTTTATCTTGTTTAGTTTTCATCGCATGTATGAAAGAATTTGATTGTTTTTGTTTAATTGCTCTTGCAAGAAATCTGCCGGGCTTATTACTGTGCTCATAGAACATACTTTTGAATTTTTGCAGCGCAAACAATGATCTTTTATTCAACTCTGTTTTAATAAGTTCTCTAGTAGCAGTGAGTTCCTGCATTATGCTATCAGTTACAGAATTTTTGTGTGCTTGTTCTAGTTCTGTCACCTTGCGAAATAAGCCCGCCAGATGTTCCGCTCGTGCCCTCTTGAGCCTGGTGCCATGTTTTATTAAGACTCCCCTAAGTACTGCCTTCAGAGCCTCCCATTTTATGGAAGGATGTGTGGTATCATCTCTATGTGTTTCAGTGAAGATTTGTGTAACATTTTTAACATCCTGCAGACAGTCAGCATCCTGAAGTAATGAAACATTCAGCTTCCATGTCCAGTCTCTTTTGGTAATAAAAGGTACTAAGAGCTGTAAGAGTACTGGAGCATGGTCTGATAGCAACTGCATTCCAATATCACATCGCCGAACCCAACTTAGTATAAAATGCGAAACAAATAGATAGTCTATCCTGCTATATTGTTGATGTACCTGTGAGAAATAGGTAAAATCTTTATCTCTCGGATGGTTAATCCGCCAGGAATCCATCAATTGATTAGAGTGCAGTAGAGATTTAATCTTTCGTAAGGTTTTAAGTGGTAGACTGGACCTCCCCGTAGAAGAATCTAATGACGGCTCAATCACTACATTAAGATCACCACCCAGTATGATCGGGCCTTCAGAAAATTCTTCCAATTTCCTCAATGTTTTATCTAAAAACTGCGATTGTCTTGTGTTTGGGGCATAGCAATTTGCTAACGTTATCTTATGGCTGTGAATTTCTATTTTGGCGAAGACAAATCTACCAAGTGGGTCTATCAGAGAGTCCAGTAATTTGTATGGGAGTCGATGATGGAATGCAATTGCCACACCTTTGCTCTTACTTTCAGGATTATTACTAAACAACCAATTTTTATAATACTTATTAGATATGAGAGGCCTTTTCCCCGTTCTAAAGTGCGTTTCTTGAAAAAATGCTACCATTACTTTTTGCTTGTGTAGCCCATTCAATATCTGGGATCTTTTGTTTGGTGCATTAAATCCCCGGACATTATAGGAGCATATAGTGCAGTTAGCCATGATCAAAACACATGTGCATGTTCAGTTGTAGTAAGTGGCCTAGCAAACGAAATGAGTAAAATACATATAGAAACAATGCAAAGAATAGCTTTAAGAACTGTAACCCTTTGGGTAAGAACTGCTGTTTAAGTAAGTTACTTTGACAGCGTAAGCAAACATAACTTTCTGCTGGGCCGTCAGGCCCACTGAGCAAATACCTATGTGGGGGCATAGGTTGAAATAGAACTGTGCAAACTACCGTGAACTAGCTCTTTTCTAATAGAGCCAACATATTAACCTTCCTTATACTTCCGTTGCCCTGTAAGAGAAAAGATTAGTGTGAGGGGTGAACCTTATATCAGTATCAAAACATGAACCGACGTATATGATGAACTTCTCCTAGTACTACTTAGGATACAGTAACAGAGTATCAGTTCAGGTCTCCAAGACCCATCTTTTAGGAGGAGAATCATGGCCGCTTGTGAGGTCAGTAGCTTTTGAGTGGCGGGAGCTTGTTGATGCAGTGTTCCTGCTCGTTCTAGGCTGCGGTGATTCCCAAATCAGCGAGTCCCAGTTTTCGATTGCGACTGGAGGAAGACTGAGAGCTTTCAGAAAATATGGGATATCCTTGTGTGACTTTATGAGTAGGGATGTAGCGAACTGTTCGCCGGCGAACTTGTTCGCGCGAACTTCGACCGTTCGCGTCCGCCGAATGTTCGCGAACGTCGCGCGACGTTCGCATTTTGAGTTCGCGTTCGATCGTTCGACCATTCGACCATTCGAATTCCTTCGACCGCTAAAAATCGAACGATTTCCATTCGTTCGAACGATTGTAAGCATTCGATCCAATGAAAAGCATTCGATCGAATGGCTTCGATCGTTCGATTCGAATGAAAATCCTTCGATCGAACGATTAAAATCCTTCGATCGTTCGATCGAACGATTTTAGCGGGTGTTCGAAGTTCGCGAACTGTTCGCGAACGTTCGCATTTTTTGCCGGTGTTCGCGAACACCAAATCGGCAGTTCGCTACATCCCTATTTATGAGGATAGATTTACCCTGCTTTATCACGATCAGTGCAAAAGGGAATCCCCATCTGTATTTGATAGAGCGTTCCTTCAGCAAATCCAAAATTGGTTTTAGCGCGCGTCGCTGTCTTAGGGTGTTCCTGGAAAGGTCTTGGAAAAATTTTAGTTGCATGGATTCAAAGTGAATAATTCCTGAGTCTCTGGCTTTCAGCATCAGGGCCTCTTTTACATTGTAAAAGTGAATACGGCAGATGATATCACGAGGAATATCCGAGTTGGGATCCCTTGGTCTGAGCTCACGATGTGCCCTATCAATAACAATGTGGCCATCAGGTGGTTTCCCCAGCATTGAGTTAAAAATTTTACGTAGAGTGGCAAATAATTCCTGTTGGCCTACAGATTCAGGCAAACCTTTGATTCTGATATTGTTCCTTCTGGAACGGTTTTCCTGATCATCCAGATGACTTTGTAACTGGTCCAGTCTGGATTCACATAGGACAAACTTTTTCTCCAAGTCTAACAGTTTCCCTGTTAGGGATGTAGCGAACCGCCGATAATGTGTTCGCGAACGCCGTTTGCGAACACCGGCAAAAAATGCGAACAGTTCGCGAACAGTTCGCGAACTTCGAACATCCGAAAATCGTTCGATTCGAACGATCGAAGGATTTTAAAATCGTTCGATTTTAGCGACCGAATGGTCGAATGGTCGAACGATTTTGACGCAAACGCCTATTGGCGAACGTCGCGCGACGTTCGCGAACTTGCGGCGGACGCGAACAGCCGATGTTTGCGCGAACAAGTTCGCCGCAGAACAGTCCGCGACATCCCTATTCCCTGTATGATAATCAACTGATTTTTCCAATTGGTCATATTTCTCCCCTATGGCGGAGATTTGGGCCCGTGCTGCATTGATTTCTGCCTTAAGTGTTCCCTCAGTGTTCCGTATCAGCAGTTCAATGTCTGTGCGTGAGGGCAGCGATAGAATGTGTGCTCTCAAGTCCTGATCTAAGGCAGATATTGGGCCTTTGTCAGGGGCTGCTTGTGAAGCATCATGAGGGGTGGATACGTTTGTATATCTGTATTCCCTTTGTAAAGAAAGATGTAACCCACCCTCCGGTATGTACGGTGCAACAGGAGAGTATGGCTGGTCATCTTTTTCTTGGGCACTGGTGCCTGCGTCATCCACGGGGATCGCCCCGTTAGTATGGTGTAGCGGTGATAGCTGCCAGTCGTCGCCGCTCTCCCAGCATGGGGAGGCAGTTGGTTCCGGCTCCGTGACTGCGGAGGAAGGCGGGCAGGCCTGCGTGGAAGTGGGAGCAGCCTTTCGTGTCCCCGTCTCATAGTTTACCTCCTCACCGGACGATCCAGCCGATTGTGACACTTGGTCCGCCATTTGCTGCGCACTCCAAGATGGCGTCTCTGCCTGTGTGTCGAGCCGCACGTTGGAACACGAGGCGGAACGTTTCTGAAAAAACTTGGTTAGGTGCGACTTTTGCGGTTTGTCTTGAGGTTCCGGGCTTTTCTTACCCTTTTTCGTTCTACCCATCACAGAGAGAGTGTGCTAAGGGCTGTAATAGTGCTGTTTAGTTGGCTCAAGAACGGAGCTCTCTTCACACACGTCCGCTCTCGTTCATAGTCAGACCACGCCCCCCCCACCTTTATGTTTTAAAAGGTTCTCATTTTTATTTTGCAGACGATCCTGCACAACATGTTTCGGCTACAACAGCCTTCATCTGATGAAGGCTGTTGTAGCCGAAACATGTTGTGCAGGATCGTCTGCAAAATAAAAATGAGAACCTTTTAAAACATAAAGGTGTGCTCTCCGGCTATTTTTCGATTTAAATGAATCTTCCTTTGTAAATAATTCACCAGTATAAGGCAGGGCCCAGGTGCTCCAGCCCCAGGCCCTCAGCTCAGAGAAGCGGATTAATGGTGTATATGGAGACACACAGGAGGTGTTGGGCACTCCGGGTGTGTGGACAAATCAGGAAAAAAAGTTGAAAAGCGCTTTATTAAATAATCATCTAAAAAAAAAAAAGCCTTATGCATTTCGTGTCTATCTGACACTCCTCTAGGGCTCTGTCACCAATCCAATCACCCACTACCAGCCCCTTTCACTTACTTTTGCTGTGATCGGGGAGGAAAGGGGGAGCGATGGTGGCGGGCAGGCGGGGATCGGGTATGGGTTGGCAGGGTCTGTGATGGCTGGGACCCACTGGGTATTTTCTCGGTTTTTTTTTCTCAGTGTCCTGCAGACCAAGTTTGAACCTGATGTGCGCCTGATTCTTTTGCTACAGTTGCACTTGGTGGTTGACACAAAGATGCTGTGGGAACCCTGAAACTATCATTTGGTTCAGAGGTGGCAGAAGCTTTAGCTCTATGGATCCCAGTCACCTGTGTCAACAGGCACAACCATGCTCTATTCAGAACAGGATACATCAAAATTAAAACATTTGTGCTGGCATTTCATCACAAATTGGACATTGAACATCTGAAAAGTCCAGTTGGCATTTGGTTTTTCCACAACTGCACTGTGGTAATTAATGCCAGGGTGCTGTGGGAGCCCAAGACCTACCACTTGGTTCATAGGTGGCAGTAACTCTGAGGTGGCATGTATTTAATTTGTTGTGTAAAAATCTGTGTAAAACAAACAGCAAATTTATCAAGTTGTGTTTAATTTTACGCCACGCGAATGGCAGGTTTGCTGCTATTATTTTGCATTGCTTCCGGCATTCTAAGGGGTTTATTTATCATACTGTGTAAAAAATGGAGTGAAATATTCCCGCTGATGTTGCGCAACCAATCAGATCTTTGCTATTGTTTTCTAACTGTTGAAAATCGAATTGCTGATTGGTTGCTCTGGGCAAGATCACCAGTAATGCATAACTTCACTTTTTACACAGCATGATAATAGGCCCCTAAGAAAAAACGTGTAAAAAAATGTACACAATTTTTTTCAGTTGTTTTTTACACTCCAAAGTCTGGTGATGTGTGGGATATTATCCCACTGTTTTTTACACAGCATAATACATATGCCCAGTGGCGTAACTATAGTGGATGAAGACAGTGTCGGACTGGCCCACCGGGACACCAGGAAAAGTCCCGGTGGGCCCAGGTGTAAGTGGGCCCTCGTGCTGCTAGAAATTTGGCCTATTTCATGGTGATTCCCTATTTCAATGAGAACAAAGTGACTTAATAGATGGAATAATAGATTATAGTATGTAAAGAAAAGACTAGGAGAATAGAGGTTAAGTGCGAAGAGGAAGAATAAGAATCGCAGTGAGAATGGGCCCATGGTCTAAGATTACTTGGTGGGCCCCTGGTCAAAGGTTTTTGGGTGGGCCCCTGGTGTCCCAGTCCAACACTGGATGAAGACCCTGCAGTTGCAGGTGGCCTGGGGAAGGGGGACGCAAGTTGGACAGGAGTGAGTGGAGTCGGTACTGGGAGTCAGAGACGGGAAGTGAGTAGGGTGGAGGTGGGATGGTAAGTTGGAGGGAGGATGGATATCAGGGGGGGGTCCGGCGCACTCTAGTTATGCCACTGAATATGTCCCTAGGGTTCCTACAGTAACCTGCATCAATAGGCACAACTGTGCTTTAATGAGCTAAAAACATATATGTAGCAGCAACTCTATTTGGTTATTAATAGTGGCATATAAAGCTAATATTACTTTTCTTTGAAGCACAACTTGACTTGGCATAATCTCATGGAATTGTGGAAGAAGCCATTTTTCATCAATAGGTCATGCCACTGCAATGGATGCGGAAAAAAATATTTTTGTGCACATTGTTTCTCCAGTGAGAGGAGATTTCCCCCAGGTGACAATTTGCCCCATGTGTCTTTGTACTTACAAGCTATTGGAAAAGTTATTTTATTTTGACATATAATTATCAACAGGTAAAATCGAGGTGTGTATGTGACTGTGTGTATGTCTGCCAGAAGTGCATTGACTAAAACTGTCGTAGGCTTTTCTTAGAGAAAATACTCAATAATTGTCTTTGGAATATATAATAATAAAGTGACAGTAACTATCTACTCCCTGCACAAGCACAACAACTGGCTGCAGTTTCAACTGAAGTCACTTCATTTTCCACCAAGACGCTACTTTGCATATCATTACCAATTTTAAACAGAGACACACACAAAAAAAACCTTTATATTTTGACAGCAGAATCCCCTTAATGGCAATGCGCCTGCCAGTTAAGACACGTTTAGGAGCTGCACCTAAGGGTAATGCAATATCTTGTGAAATTCCTATTATTTCCTTCTATGTCATACCACTTGCTGTGTCTTTCTTATTGGATTTTCCACTTCTAATTAGCAGGTTTTTGGAAGGGTTAGAAAATTCACCCACTTCAAATATGCTGCTACCCTGGAAGTGTCGATGAATTCATATTGCCATGAGATCTCTCTGCTATGTGTGAAATCTTTATATTTATTTAGAGCGGATAAAAGCTAAGCTAAAATAAGTTTGATTTTTTTTTTTTTAGACAAGCTCTTTTATGCATGTCATTGTGAAGCAGCAAACAGCACAGAACTAATCAAGTGCATTGCGAGTGGAAGCATTGTGCAGATGGATACAGTCTAGTAATAGATAAATGTGCAGGGGCTGCGTTAAGAAGAGAACATTACATTCGCTTTACCAAATTGGCTTCCACAAGCTGTTGAATGAATGGCAGACATAAATATTACTGTTCCTTATTGAAGTCTAAAGGCTTTCAGGACTGTTTTACGGCTGCCTGTTCAAAATTAAAGTAGTGGAATAGAAGAATTTAAAAAAAAAATTAGAGTAGGATTGAATAACTGAATTAGTGGTACACCTACCCTGATAGATGTTGCTGCTAGTTATTCTAGTGCCACTGTTCTTTACATTTTTTTCTCTATAAAGCGTCAGGACTCACCTTCCTTATTATCAACCAAAAATAAAAACCGCTTAAAGGGGTAGTTCACCTTCAAGTTAACTTTTAGTAAGTTATGGAATGGCTAATTTTAAGCAACTTTTCAACCGGCTTCATAATTGATTTTTTTTATAGTTTTTGAATTAATTTTCTTCTTCTTCTGACTCTTTGTAGCTTTCCAATGGGGGTCACTGATCCCATCTAAAAACAAATGCTCTGTAAGGCTACAAATGTATTATTGTTGCTACTTTTAACTACTCATCTTTCTATTCAGGTCTCTCCTGTTCATATTCCAGTCTCTTATTCAAATCAATGCATGGTTGCTAGGGTAATGTAGGCCCTAACAACCATATTGCTGAAATAGCCAACTGGAGCGCTACTGAATAAAAAGCTAAATAACTCTAAAACCACAAATAATAAAAAATTAAAGCCAAAAATTGCAAATTGTCATAGAATATCACATCATACTAAGGGGCAGATTTACTAAGGTTTGAGTGAATTTTCGAAGTTAAAAAAGTTCGAATTTCAAAGTAATTTTTTGAATACTTCGACCATTGAATAGGATAGTATGACTACGAATTTACTTGACTTCAATTCGAAGTAAAAATCGTTAGAATATTCGACCATTTGATAATCGAAGTACTGTCTCTTTAAAAAAACTTCGACTTCAATACTTCACCAAATTAAACCTGCCAAAGTGCTATGTTAGCATATAGTCTTTGTACATTGAAGGAAAATAGTTTGATCGAATGCTAAATCGTTCGATTCGAAGGATTTAATCGTTTGATCGATTTTCCTTCGATTGTTCGAATGCTAAATTCTGTGAAAAATCCTTCGACTTCGATATTCGAAGTCAAAGGATTTCAATTCGAGGGTCGAATTTCGAAGTTTTTTTAACTTCGAAATTTGACCCTTAGTAAATCTGCCCCTAAAAGTTAACTCAAAGGTGAACAACCCCTTTAAAAAAACATAAAACAATAAAGAGAAATGAGAAAGGGGAAATATAAAAACTTTAAAGGAACAGTAACACCAAAAAATTAAAGTGTCTTAAAGTAATGAAAATATCATGTACTGTTGCCCTGTAAAACAGTACCTTGTACATGATCAAAACAAAGATATAATTAATCCTTATTGAAAGCAAACCAGCTCATTGGGTTTAATTAATGTTTTCTATAAGACTTAGGGTATGAAGATCCAAGTTACAGAAAGACACGTTATCCGGAAAATCCCAGGTCCAAACACTTTAATTTTTTAGTGTTACTGTTCCTTTAATAATAAATGTGACCTCTGTCAGTTTCTAAATATGTCTTCTCTGCTGGCCTGCCAGGGTTCAACAAAATGTTTATTTTCCCTATGGCACCATGTCAAATTGAAAGTATTTGGAACATTTTATTTGTATTGGTTAGAGTGGAATCTGTATGCCAGGTTACTTGTTGGGCCGTAGAAGGCCCAGTCTGACTTTGCTTCTCTGAGTTGTTTCACAATGTTTGCTTGTTTGTAATGGTAAAGAATTGTTTTCATTACAATCCATTATTCTAGCGCTGATGTTTTCCTTCATTACTAATACAAAATGCTTTTTCTCTGGCGAATGGACGTAACTGTGCAAATTCACTAAAAAGCAGATTTTACTGAATTTTATCTCTTTTGCCAGACTTGCCTTCGCCAGCTCAGACCAGGCGAAGTGCAATGGAGTAGTTAGATCTTTCTCAATCTTCTATCACTTACATTATATTCTGTGAGCCGATAATGCATCAAAGTTCAAAAAATGCTGGCGAATTTTCCTCTCCTTTCAGAGTGATTGCCTGCAAAAGTCCTAAAATTTTTTTTTTTTTTTGGAACCAACCTCCCCATACATTTTCCATCATATGGAACATTAACTTTATAGTGGGCTCATGTGTAGGGCATTAAATTAACTCTATTGTCTTTAATTTGGTTCCCTGGACATGTGGTTTAACAGTGGAAATGTTAATTATTTGAACCAACATTGACAATAAAGACGTCCATAGAGCTTTAAATTTCCCACCCTATGCAAATTGACCTGAGCGCAAGATCACTAGCGAATTTTCTCTAGGCAGAAATGAATGCTAGCACATCTTCACTGTGAAATGCTGGCATTACCGAAATACCGCTAGCGAAAAGTCACCGGACACTCCGCATATTAGTGAATTAGCATTGTTTAAGTGCATTTGCACCTGGCAAGTGTGTTGCACTGGTCCGAAACGGGCGATGGCAAATTTTCGTTGGTTAGTGAATCTGCCCCTATGAGTTTCGTTGGTTATGCTACACTTATATTCTGAGCATGATTTCTGAGCATGTGCCCAGAAAATGTAGGCCTTTTTTATACTGGAATAATAATAATAACAATATAATAACATTAGTAATACCATCAGTTCAATTACTCTTGCTTAATTAACAATTATTGTGAGTAGCCACCATATCTGTAAACTCTACCGTATTGACCTGAGAATATAATGGTCACTAGCAGGTACAATCGCACTGCAAACACAAATTACAGTCTGTAGTCTTATGGGGATTCAGTTACCATGTTTCTACCCACTGACTTCACTACTGAATTATCACTACATCTGACATCTATCACCCTGTCCCTCTGATCATACACATGTTATCTGTATTTGGTTCTAATGCAAGCACTATTTCTGTCAACAAAACTGTGAATAGTTTCCTTTAAAACACATACAATTTTTGTACTAATAAATAAAAATGTAAGGCATCTCCAGACTACTCATATAGCAATAATCACAATGTTTCAGTACATAGCTTACTTAAGTGACCATGTCCAATATTACTAATTTCCAGGTGTCCCTGCAAAAGAACTTTCAGGCAGACATTACTCATTGCAGACAAGAATATTTTACATACACACATGGAAGAATGAACATCTGCCGGGAAAACAATCAATTGTTTGCAAAATAACAAATAAAAATACATAATTTATTATGGAAACATATTAAGGGTATTCACAGAGGGTCTTACTGACAATACAACATGATTCAGGCTAAAAGACACTTCATCCGAGACTCATATAACTGCAATTGAATAAAATATATGTACTAAATTGACTAACAGAGGTCATTCAAATGACTCCATGAATATTTCATGTCTGAAATTGTAAACATGCCTTTAGTTTATTTGCCTTTTGTGTGCACAATACCAAATTATGCAGTTTATAAAAGTCTAATTAGTTCTGCTGCTTATTAATAAGGAAATATGCATTTCTAATGTCGGCTAAACTGTTGGCGATACACACAAGACACTTTAAGAATCTAACACAATTCAAAGCACAAAACCTCTTCAGCAGGGCCTTACCGACATTCTAATTTCTGATTAAAATGTATGGGGATTAACTTGAATCATTAGTGGAGAACAAACAGGAATAGTCTTAATTGCTGCATCATATATCCAACGTTATATTATCCGTCTGATAAAGTTGTAAAAAAAAAGAGAAAATATACAGTAGATGATGGAGTATACTTCACATGAACTAGAAAATGTATTCTGACAATAAAATATATTGGCCTTGATCCATCAAAAGAACAGGGACATTTTAAGCTATTGCACAAAGGTTAAGTACAGGTATGGGATCCATTATCTGAAACCCCATTATCCAGAAAGCTCTGAATTAAAGGAAGACATAGTTTTAATAAAATAATGACAATTTTTAAAATTGATTTCCTTTTCTATGTAATAATAAAACAGTATATAAAAAACTTGTTTTTGAGTTGACATTCCCTTTTAAGTGACTATTTTACTCCAACAATATCGAACATTGAACTTGGATCCCCTCCATTAGCTGGATAACAGAAAAAAAATGGTGGGCAAATCTACTTGTAGGGCTCCATGGGCAGGGTCCAGCTGATTAAAATAAAATCCTATTTTACTAAAGTGAGTTCAGTCAACTATTATGGACTAACTCTAGAATGAGACTTAACTGGAGAAGCTAATGCCTCCCAAATGCAAACTTTTAGGAGCCCTTCCGGATATGTCTCTACTATAGAGCCCCCCAGTTGGCTCATCTGACCACTTGGATAGAAGACATGCACCATAAAGTCATACATTCGCTTTGGGCCTAATTAACTGGCTTTGACAACAATCCTGTGAGATAGATACTGGCAAGTAGTGATGGGAAAATATGACCCAGTTCACTTTGCCGAAAATTCGCAAAACACAGAAACACAACAATTTTTTTCACGCATTGGAGTCTATGGGCGTCATTTTTGTGGTGAAACTTAGAGAAACATTTTGCTCATCACTTCAATTTAATGTGATACAACTGACAAGCCCTACTCTTTACCACAGTGCGGAAGGTCTGGTTGACAATCACAAGTCTGATTCACTGATCCACTAACCCCACTTTGGGACAATCCTGTTTACCTCCTTATAGCAAAACTTGAGAACATGCGCATCTGGGCAAAATACAGTTGTACCCTCGGAGAGGTATGGTAAAAACAAAACCCATTCTTTTTGCACAACTGAAAGACTAATATTGTGTCCCACAGAGTCAATGGTCAAACTACCTTAGACTCAAACTGGCCCTCACCAACCAATTAACATCATAAATGCACCATTTTTGGTTTACTTCAACAGAGGACTAAAGGACTCATAACCATGTTGTATGCCAGACATGAAGATCCCCTGGAGAAGTTTCCATGTAAATGGAAAACATATGTGGGCACCATACTAGATGAAGAGTGGCAGGAGGCTCAAGAAGCCGCTCAATCTGTCAGAATTAATCAGGAAGAGGAAGTGTAGGAATAATTGTCGAAGTAAAGACCAACAACTGCCTCAAACAGACCTACAACTCTCCTGAAGTTGGTATAAGAAGCTATAGGTAAGTTCTAAATAGCTGGTAAGGCCGAATTAAGGGAGATATACAGAAGGAGGCAGGAGCAAAGTCAGTCCGATCCAGGTCGAGGCAGGCAGCACGGTTCTTGAAAGAGAAAACAGGCCGAGCTCAGGAGAGGAGGAAGCAGGTCAAAACTGAGTAGTCAGTAAATCAGAATCAGGCTAGTCTTCAATGAGAGACCAAGGTAACTGGGCAATAATTCACAGTACAGAAGTGATTTAAATGGGCAAAGAAGGGTGACAGAATGTATGGTGAGTGGGCGCTGTGCATCAGAAATGGCATAAGGATGTGCACAGTATGCCGTGAAGAGCTTTGTGATGTTTGTGGCGAGACACGTATATTGCGTTGGACCCTGTGCAGAAGCCAGCACCCAGATGATGTCACAGGCAGTGAACTATATGAAAAGGTATTTGCAGTTATTATGATCCCCCCTTCCCTTCTAGATCAAGAGACTGTATGACACAGAGAGAAAAGAAAATAATTTTCACAGCACTGGAATCATACAACTAGCCCTTTCATTTAAGACAAGAATGCTTGTTAGATCTTTTTTTTTTTTGTGGAGTTGTCATGAACATGTTGCTCTTGGCTGCCTTTTCTTCTGTGCGAGCTTTTATATAAAGCACCACAGGGCACCCCACGCTTTGCAAAGTTTAAAATAATACAATGGAAGGATTATAGAGTTTCACCAGAAGGAGAATATGTACAAGTGTATAAAACAGAAAAAAAAACAAGGAAGGGCTTACAATCTAATTGTGTCTCTTTCTTATGCTATTACCCTGTGTACTAATAGCTACAAGCACCTTGGGTCCAACAAACACACTGACAAGAAAATCTCTCTCCACTAAATCCACTAAAGGGAGCAGTTTTTACAAATGCAATTCACTGTATTGCTTCTTATGCCTATTCCAGTTTTATTGCCATTTAACTGAAAGGCTTGTTTGCTGCTACATAAGATCCTTCACCTCTGTGAAAATAGTATGTTGAAGAGGAAGAACACAATTACTCATTCATAATTTGCAGTTGGTGGTAATGGAGTGGCATGCTCCTGATTTGTTTCACAGAAACATTCATTTTGGGATTATATTTCAATAGAAACATTTTACATTTTAGAAACATGGCCATTTAACCTGGTTGAATTTGTTTCAAAGCAGGATAAAGCAATATATTTCTAAAAACATTCAAGCACCTATATGTCCAATATCTCATTCCAAAGCCAATGGCATTAACTTAAAACTGGTATTCTATATTAGAGCTATACTGTACAGCTCTATTCTTGTTCATTCCACAGGTGTAACTTGGGTCTGTACATCTTCCACCCCAATTTAACAAACCAATTCTTAAATGGCCTTGGGGGCGTTATTGTTTTAAAACAGGAATGGGCCTTCGAGAAGTGCTGACTTGTGGGGCTCATTTATAAACACATGGCAAATTTGCACCTGGGTAGTAACCCATAGCAACCAATCAGTGATTATCTTTTTTTTCAGCCAGCTGCAAGTTGAGCACTAAAAGCAATTATCTGGTTGTCATGCATTACTGCAAATTTGCCCAGTGCTTATAAATGACCCCCTGTATCTCTAACATTTCCTTTCACTGGATACATGGACCATATCTCAAACTATGCAAAACAGCTACAGACCCTTATCCCTCCTCCAACGTCAGAATGTCAGATGGTGAAGCGCAATTCTTCACTCTAGAGAAAATATTTCCACTGCTTCAGAGGCCAATGGCCACAATACTGTGGATCATCCTGACCACCACTTACCTCCTAAAAAGACATAACCACAATGAAGCATGATTAATTCACAAGCTAGGGCTAGTTATTCTGTTTATATCTATTTTTCTTTAGGATTAACATGCCTCCATAGACAGGAGACCTTAAGGAACCATATTTGTTATTGCATTCTTGGTTCAAAAATGACATGGCTTAAAGGACATGTAAAGCCTACATTTTCCTACCAAGTATATAAGTTGAGCATATTTTCCCCACCCAAGCCACATCATTTGTATTGCAAATACCGCCTCCATTTGCCAGCAACATCACATTTTCCTAAAACAAATAGCAGCTTTCACTGGGCAGCCATTATCCCTCTGAAACATCATCATCAGTAACATCTGCAAACAGGACATGTATGCTGTAAAGTTCATGCAATGCAGAATGCAAGTTTACACAGGCACAATATACTTTGATAAAAAGTTCTGCTGGGGTTGAGCACTGTAATGGGTAAGCTGAGCTCAGGAGAGGTGGTTAGGAGAAAAAAATAGGATCAGACAGCTAGAGCAGAGTTTCTATGGGAACCAGCAATGGTATCTGTGCATTGGCTGTTAGACTGGAGGGTGTGTTTAGTAATCTGAGTTGAAAAGAACTGAGCATGCTCATTAGCCAACAGCCATAGTAAATTCCTGAGTGAGGGGGCAAAGTAGGTTAGAGGATTAGAAGGATTTCTAAGTGATTAAGGGGATGCTGCAGCCCTACTGTTAACCTTTTAACAACAGAGTGGCAGGTATCTAAAGATTTCAAAGAGGCTGTTAACTAATTAAATTTTTGTGGTGAGGGGGTTTACATGTCCTTTAAGATACATCGGAACAATGTAACAATTGTTCAGAAAGGAATAGTAACACAGATGTGGACATGATAGTAACAGAGATTATTATTAGCCTTTAATTAGGTAGTGAGTTTTATCCTTTACATCAGTCCCTATCCCAGTGGAGCATACAATATATGTCCTTATCCGATTCTACATCTAGGAGAATGTGATAGGGACATATATTGTAAAGCTTCACTGGGATAGGGCCTGATGTGAATGATTTTGCATTCGGAGCGTGGGAGTAATGCTTGAGGAAGTAAACACTGGGTGAACATACAAACACCTCAAACCAAGGGTAGGAAACTATTGGTGCTCCCCCTGACCTCCCCCTGATTGTGGCAGTAGTGGAGAAGAATAAAGTATACAGGTGGGTTGCGGCATCAGCTCACAACTGGAGTAGGGGCCCCCGAGGGGAAAGACCTGGTAGACTCTGGACACCCCAGTCCATCAGTGCTTGCACAAAACACTAGTGATGAGGGAATTGTGGAGTGCAGAATTTAACCAAAGGGAATTGTAGTCAATAGGAAGATGAAATTACATTGCAGTTAAATCATTTTAGTGTTGCAATGGGTGACCAGACAACTCCTGGGCTGGAAAAGGCTCCATCCTATTGGATGATGTCTGATGTAGTTTTCTGGTGCCACAAAGCTAATCCTAGCCTAAACCAGTTTACAGAGCTGTGGCCAATATTCAATACAATTGTGTCATTACACAATAAAGCACAAAAACACAGGGAACACTTCGGGATATATTTTTAAAACCACTGCTATTGCTGAGGTACCTCAGGTTAATATAAACTGTATTTTTGCCATAAAACACTTTTATACTGTTATTGTACCAATGGTAAAACACCAAGCTGTTTGCTACTACAGTACAGAAACAGATGTTTTAATGTTACACCTCCACCATTATTTCCATTGTAACATAATATCCCGTGTCCTACCAACTGCTTGCACTTTTCAGAATCTGTTATAAAAAATAGCTGGAGCTAAAACAGAAAAGTTGTTCTTTGTGTTCAGTTTCTGTAGTGGTGCATCCCATTATAAAGCTTTTGCCTTTCAGGCACTCTTTTCCTTCTACACCAGAAAAAGTCGAGAGGTCATCAAAGCTCTCTTCTCTCCCCAGCAGATACTTTCAGCTACTGACAGGTATGTGACAGGAAAAGACCTGCTGTGTAAGAAAGATTTAAAAGTTTAATAATTAATCACAATGAAATAGTAGTGTTGGTTTCAGTTCAGAGAGCATATTATTTAACAGCTGTAGACATGTTACAAGAAAGGCTATTGTATGTTGTCAGATTGGGAAGAAACCCTAACATTAAATGGCTTGTTTAAGCATCAATTTATGCTGCCATTGCTAAGTATTTTATTATAATAAAATCATTTTCTGTGCCGGAGTATATTCACTAGCTAGTGGAATAGAGCTCTGTAGCAGTCATCCTTAAATTTTTATCCAGAGCATGATAAAGAGCCCATGGTGGTTTGACATATAGGTTTGCCATTTGTCCTGTTTTGACCTAGACTGATGCAATGATCAGCTGGGTGCCACATCATAGACCTGCCCTTCTGATGAAGGCATATATTTCAAAATCAATAAAAAAAAAAAAAAAAGAAATAATAAAGGCCAATTATAAAGTTGCTTAGAATTGGCCATTCTATAACATACTAAACGCTCATTTAAAGATGAACCACCCTTATAAACAGTCAACTACAGGGTTGATATGAAAACAAATACCCTATTGATCATCATCATTTCATCATTTATTTATATAGCGCCGACAAGATACACAGTGCTTTAATTGATACTGCCAACTGCAGTAATGCAAATTATATTGTTTTGATGGTTTAAAGCAGTGATCCTTAACCAGTAGCTCGTGAGCAACATGTTGTACATTTTTTTTCCAGAAAGGGCTGTGTATAAAGACAGAAAAAAATGCCAAGAAAATATGCCTCTGCTGGTGGTTTGTTTATAAATCAGCTTAAAGATTTTGCATTTCTTAGTTTTTGCTCTGGAGAAACTACCCAGGCAAAGGAGTTTTTTTTTTCTAAATCAGTTGCATCATTATTGTTTGCTATAGCAACCAATGAGCAATTCATGTGATTAGTCTACGATAGGGATGTAGCGAACGTCGGAAAAAAAGTTTGCGAACATATTCGCGAACTTGCATCAAAAATGCGAACGGTTCGCGAATGTCGCGAACCCCATAGACTTCAATGGGAAGGCGAATTTTAAAAGCTAAAAAATACATTTCTGGCCAGAAAAATGATTTTAAAGTTGTTTAAAGGGTGCAACGACCTGGACAGTGGCATGCCAGAGGGGGATCAAGGGCAAAAATGTATCTGAAAAATACATTGTTGACACAGCGCTGCGTTTTGTGCTGTAAAGGGCAGAAATCACACTACATTTCTAAACCTGTGTAATAAACTGCTTTAAAACGTCCGGCGTCTACATGCCAATCAAGTCGTGTAAAGGTTACAGCCTGTTCACACGCAAAGACGAAACGCGGCGCTTACTGCAACGCAAAAAAACGCAAAGAGCTTTAATGAATGATACCGTCAAGTGAGCAAATAATAGTTGTTAATTACTAGTTGAGCTTGTCACCTCCAGGATGTTCATCCTGTTGGTGGCAATATTTCTGTAGTGGTGTGTTTAGCAGTCACCGTGCTTGTGCGCATGTGCACGGTCAGGCAGAGGTAATTCAATGTACAGTGAAGTGAACCAAAAAACACTGATTCTGCAGTGTGGGCCCAGTTTTGGTCTACTTTATTGATCACCTGCGGTGACCATAAAAGATGCGATTTTGCCACTGTTGCAGAACCCTGAAAAATTAGGCATGTGTACTTTCCTGAAAAATTATGTTTTTTTTGTCGCAGCCACTGAAGCACAGAGGCCAGAAAAAATATGCCATGTGAATGCTAAAAATATAAAAAAATTTTGTCGCAGCCACTGAAGCACAGAGGCCAGAAAAAATATGCCATATGAATGCTAAAAATATAATATTTTTTTGTCGCAGCCACTGAAGCACAGAGGCCAGAAAAAATATGCCATATAAATGCTAAAAATATTATTTTTTTTGGTCGCAGCCACTGAAGCACAGAGGCCAGAAAAAATATGCCATATAAATGCTAACAATATAAAAAAATTTTGTCGCAGCCACTGCAGCACAGAGGCCAGAAAAAATATTCCATATAAATGCTAACAATATAAATTTTTTTTGTCGCAGCCACTGAAGCACAGAGGCCAGAAAAAATATGCCATATAAATGCTGAAAATATAAAAAAAATTTGTCGCAGCCACTGAAGCACAGAGGCCAGAAAAAATATGCCATATAAATGCTGAAAATATTCATTTTTTTTGTCGCAGCCACTGCAGCACAGAGGCCAGAAAAAATATGCCATATAAATGCTGAAAATATAAAAAAAATTTGTCGCAGCCACTGAAGCACAGAGGCCAGAAAAAATATGCCATATAAATGCTAAAAATATTATTTTTTTTGGTCGCAGCCACTGAAGCACAGAGGCCAGAAAAAATATGCCATATAAATGCTAACAATATAAAAAAATTTTGTCGCAGCCACTGCAGCACAGAGGCCAGAAAAAATATTCCATATAAATGCTAACAATATAAATTTTTTTTGTCGCAGCCACTGCAGCACAGAGGCCAGAAAAAATATGCCATATAAATGCTGAAAATATAAAAAAAATTTGTCGCAGCCACTGAAGCACAGAGGCCAGAAAAAATATGCCATATAAATGCTGAAAATATTCATTTTTTTTGTCGCAGCCACTGCAGCACAGAGGCCAGAAAAAATATGCCATATAAATGCTGAAAATATAAAAAAATTTTGTCGCAGCCACTGAAGCACAGAGGCCAGAAAAAATATGCCATATAAATGCTGAAAATATTCATTTTTTTTGTCGCAGCCACTGCAGCACAGAGGCCAGAAAAAATATGCCATATAAATGCTGAAAATATAAAAAAATTTTGTCGCAGCCACTGAAGCACAGAGGCCAGAAAAAATATGCCATATAAATGCTGAAAATATTCATTTTTTTTGTCGCAGCCACTGAAGCACAGAGGCCAGAAAAAATATGCCATATAAATGCTGAAAATATTAATTTTTTTGGTTGCAGCCACTGAAGCACAGAGGCCAGAAAAACTCAGGATTTACCTGGATTCAAATGAAACCAGTAGGGTTTGCACCCTAGTTTGTAACGGTGGCGGAGGGAGGAGGATGCTAAAGGACAGCTGTGTGTGGAGTCATGAGGCGTGCAGTGAAGGACAGCTGCATGGGGAGTCAGAACAAGTCTTCCGGCATGCAGTAACCCTCCGAGATCCACGCCTCGTTCATTTTAATAAAGGTCAGGTAATCCACACTTTTGTGACCTAGGCGAGTTCTCTTCTCAGTTACAATCCCTCCTGCTGCACTGAAGGTTCTTTCTGAGAGGACACTTGAGGCGGGGCAAGACAAGAGGTTCATGGCAAATTGTGACAGCTCTGGCCACAGATCAAGCCTGCGCACCCAGTAGTCCAGGGGTTCATCGCTCCTCAGAGTGTCGATATCTGCAGTTAATGCCAGATAGTCCGCTACCTGCTGGTCGAGGCGTTCTTTGAGGGTGGATCCAGAAGGGTTCTGGCGCTGCCTTGGACTGAAAAACATTTGCATGTCTGACGTTACAGAGTGGCCAAAGTGCTTTGTCCTTGCAGGTGCGCTCGTGGCAGGATTACTGGCACCTCTGCCCCTGGAATGTTGATGAGTTCCTGAAGTGACATCACCCTTAAAAGCATTGTACAACATGTTTTGCAGGCTGGTTTGTAAATGCAGCATCCATTCGGACTTGTGGTACGTTGGTAACATTTCTGCCACTTTATGCTTGTACTGAGGGTCTAGTAGCGTTGCGACCCAGTACAGGTCCTTCTCCTTAAGCCTCTTGATACGGGGGTCCTTCAACAGGCATGACAGCATGAAAGACCCCATTCTCACAAGGTTGGATGCAGAGGTATCCATCTCCGCTTCCTCGTTATCAAGGACTACGTCATCCACGGTCTCCTCCCCCCAGCCACGTACAAGACCAGGGGTCCCCAAAAGGTCACCACAAGCCCCCCTGGGAAGCCTGCTCCTGTTGGTCCTCCTCCTCCACAAAGCCACCTTCCTCCTCTGACTCCACTTCTGACACCTCTCCCTGCGTTGCAGCAGGTGCCTGGGCTCGTTCTTGTGATTCCGACCAGAAATCGTGCGCTTCCTGCTCCTCGTCACGCTGGTCTACAGCCTCATCTGTCACTCGTCGCACGGCACGCTCCAGGAAGAAAGCAAAGGGTATTAGGTCGCTGATGGTGCCTTCGGTGCGACTGACCATGTTTGTAACCTCTTCAAAAGGGCGCATGAGCCTGCAGGCATCGCGCATAAGCACCCAGTAACGTGGGAAAAAAATCCCCAGCTCTGCAGATCCAGTCCTACCACCCAGTGCAAACAGGTATTCATTGACGGCTCTTTGTTTTTGCAGCAGACGTTCCAACATGAGGAGCGTTGAATTCCAGCAAGTCTGGCTGTCGCAAATTAAACGCCTGACTGGCATGTTGTACCGCTGCTGAATGTCAGCAAGGCGTGCCATGGCTGTGTAGACACGTCTGAAATGGGCCGACACCTTCCTGGACTGCCTGAGAACGTCCTGGAATCCTGGGTACTTCGAGACAAAACGTTGGACTATTAAATTCAGAACATGTGCCATGCAGGGCACATGTGTTAAATTGCCCAGTCTCAGTGCTGCCAACAGATTGCTTCCGTTGTCACACACCACTTTTCCGATCTTCAGTTGGTGTGGGGTCAGCCACCGATCGGCCTGTGACTGCAGAGATGACAGGAGTACAGATCCGGTATGGTTTCTGCTTTCCAGGCACGTCATCCCCAAGACAGCATGACAACGGCGTACCTGGCACGTCGAATAGCCTAGGGGGAGCTGGGGGTGCACAGGTGTGGAGGAGGAGGACCCAGCAGCAGAGGACGAAGAAGAGGAAGAAGACGAGGTAGAGAGCGAAGGAGGAGTAGAGGTGGTGGCAGAACCGCGTGCAATCCGTGGCGGTGACACCAACTCCACTGTCGTTGTTGAGCCACACATTTCCTGCTTCCCAGCCATGACCAAGTTCACCCAGTGGGCAGTGTAGGTGACATACCTGCCCTGACCATGCTTGGAGGACCATGCGTCAGTAGTCATATGGACCTTTGGCCCAACACTAAGTGACAGAGATGCGGTGACTTGGCTCTGCACATGGTGGTACAGGTGTGGTATTCCCTTTTTTGAAAAAAAATTGCGGCTGGGTACCTTCCACTGCGGTGTCCCAATTGCTACAAATTTGCGGAAGGCCTCAGAGTCCACCAGCTGGTATGGTAAAAGCTGGCGGGCTAAGAGTGCAGACAAGCCAGCTGTCAGACGCCGGGCAAGGGGGTGACTCGCAGACATTGGCTTCTTACGCTCAAACATGGCCCTCACAGAAACTTGGCTGGGGGCAGATGACTGGGAATGGGAACTGGTGGTCAAGGTGGAAGGCGGAGTGGAGGGTGGTTCAGACGGGTCAAGGACAGCAGAGGTAGAGCAGTAAGATGCTGGACCAGAAGGAGGGTGGCTTTTAGTTTGTCTGTTGCCTTTGAGGTGTTGCTCCCAAAGTTCTTTGTGCTTGCCGTTCATGTGCCTTCGCATAGAAGTTGTACCTATGTGGCTGTTGGGCTTCCCAAGACTCAGTTTCTGACTGCACTCATTGCAAATTACAACGCTTTTGTCAGAGGCACACACATTAAAAAAATCCCACACTGCTGACCTTTTTGAAGCTGGCAATCTGGCGGTAACAGTAGAAGTTGGCGGCGTTGGCGGCAATGGCGGGCGCGTTGGCCGGCTGACCACAGGTGCCGATACATGTTGTTGCCCTACTGTTCTCTGTGAGCTGTCCTCCCTGCTTCTTCTAAGTCTTATTCTCCTCCTGCCTCTCTGACTCTCCGTCTCTCCATCTGAACTATCCTCCTCTTGCTCTCTTCTACTGGGCACCCACAAAACATCAATCTCCTCATCATCATTCTCCTCAGATGCATCAATTTCTTCTAACAGCTCACAGAAGGAAGCAGCAGCGGGGACCTCCTCATCACTCATTATGTCCATCTCTGTTGTGTTCTCTGCCAGAATTAAATCTGGTGTAACGTCCTCATCTCCTTCATCTTCTTCTGCCAATAATGGTTGCGCATCACTCAGTTCAAGAAACTCATGTGAAAATAACTCCTCTGACTCCAGTGAAGAAGGGGCGCCGGTGGTGGAGGAAGTGTTACGTGGGGTGCCCATAGCAGTGGAGGATGAGGATGTTGTGGTAAAGTTAGAAACGGTAGAGGATGGGGTGTGCTGTGTAAGCCAGTCAACTACCTCTTCAGCATTTTGGGAGTTCAGGGTCATTGCCTTTTAAAAACTGGGCAATTTCCTAGGCCCCTAGTGCCTCTGCGTGGCGGCCTGCCTTTGCCTGGCATTATTTTTAAAACAACAACAACAACTCAGGTGGTGTTTCTGGAGACGGTATTATTATTGATATTTAGACAGATTGTGAAAAAGCTCACACAGCTAGATGGCAGTTGTTTGAAAATGAAGAACACACTCGGCAAACAAATTGAAACAATGCCTGCAAGGTCAACGTATACACTACTACAGCAGTGGATACGGAATATATTATTGCTGCTTGAAAAACGTCACTCAGGTGGTGGTTCTGGAGACGGTATTATTATTGATATTTAGACAGAATGTGAACAAGCTCACACAGCTCGGTGGCAGTTGTTTGAAAATGAAGAACACACTGGGCAAACAAATTGAAACAATGCCTGCAAGGTCAACGTATACACTACAGCAGTGGATACGGAATATATTATTGCTGCTTGAAAAACGTCACTCAGGTGGTGTTTCTGGAGACGGTATTATTATTGATATTTAGACAGAATGTGAAAAAGCTCACACAGCTAGATGGCAGTTGTTTGAAGAATGAGATTTTCTATTACCGCACACCTCCTTCCACTTTTCTGCGTAGTGGTGCTGGTCCTCCGTTGACCTGGCCAGGTCTCCTTACTGCTTTGTAGTTTTGAAAAACGGTCCGCACACACCAATATTGCAGTCGGGGATTGTGCCCCTTTTATTAATGCCACCAACAATCAACGTTTCGGGGGGAACACAGCCTCCTGAAGAAGGGAGGCTGTGTTCCCCCCGAAACGTTGATTGTTGGTGGCATTAATAAAAGGGGCACAATCCCCGACTGCAATATTGGTGTGTGCGAACCGTTTTTCAAAACTACAAAGCAGTTGTTTGAAGAACACACTGGGCAAACAATGCCTACAAGGTCAACGTATACACTACTACAGCAGTGGATACGGAATATATTATTGCTGCTTGAAAAACGTCACTCGGGTGGTGGTTCTGGAGACGGTATTATTATTGATATTTAGACAGAATGTGAACAAGCTCACACAGCTCGGTGGCAGTTGTTTGAAAATGAAGAACACACTGGGCAAACAAATTGAAACAATGCCTGCAAGGTCAACGTATACACTACAGCAGTGGATACGGAATATATTATTGCTGCTTGAAAAACGTCACTCAGGTGGTGTTTCTGGAGACGGTATTATTATTGATATTTAGACAGAATGTGAAAAAGCTCACACAGCTAGATGGCAGTTGTTTGAAGAACACACTGGGCAAACAATGCCTACAAGGTCAACGTATACACTACTACAGCAGTGGATACGGAATATATTATTGCTGCTTGAAAAACGTCACTCGGCTGGTGTTTCTGGAGACGGTATTATTATTGATATTTAGACAGAATGTGAAAAAGCTCACACAGCTAGATGGCAGTTGTTTGAAGAACACACTGGGCAAACAATGCCTACAAGGTCAACGTATACACTACTACAGCAGTGGATACGGAATATATTATTGCTGCTTGAAAAACGTTACTCGGGTAGTGGTTCTGGAGACGGTATTATTATTGATATTTAGACAGAATGTGAAAAAGCTCAAACAGCTAGATGGCAGTTGTTTGAAGAACACACTGGGCAAACAATGCCTACAAGGTCGACGTATACACTACTACAGCAGTGGATACGGAATATATTATTGCTGCTTGAAAAACGTCACTCGGCTGGTGTTTCTGGAGACGGTATTATTATTGATATTTAGACAGAATGTGAAAAAGCTCACACAGCTAGATGGCAGTTGTTTGAAGAACACACTGGGCAAACAATGCCTACAAGGTCAACGTATACACTACTACAGCAGTGGATACGGAATATATTATTGCTGCTTGAAAAACGTTACTCGGGTAGTGGTTCTGGAGACGGTATTATTATTGATATTTAGACAGAATGTGAAAAAGCTCACACAGCTAGATGGCAGTTGTTTGAAGAACACACTGGGCAAACAATGCCTACAAGGTCAACGTATACACTACTACAGCAGTGGATACGGAATATATTATTGCTGTTTGAAAAACGTCACTCGGGTGGTGGTTCTGGAGACGGTATTATTATTGATATTTAGACAGAATGTGAAAAAGCTCACACAGCTAGATGGCAGTTGTTTGAAGAACACACTGGGCAAACAATGCCTACAAGGTCAACGTATACACTACTACAGCAGTGGATACGGAATATATTATTGCTGCTTGAAAAACGTCACTCGGGTGGTGGTTCTGGAGACGGTATTATTATTGATATTTAGACAGAATGTGAAAAAGCTCACACAGCTAGATGGCAGTTGTTTGAAGAACACACTGGGCAAACAATGCCTACAAGGTCAACGTATACACTACTACAGCAGTGGATACGGAATATATTATTGCTGCTTGAAAAACGTCACTCGGGTGGTGGTTCTGGAGACGGTATTATTATTGATATTTAGACAGAATGTGAAAAAGCTCACACAGCTAGATGGCAGTTGTTTGAAGAACACACTGGGCAAACAATGCCTACAAGGTCAACGTATACACTACTACAGCAGTGGATACGGAATATATTATTGCTGCTTGAAAAACGTCACTCGGGTGGTGGTTCTGGAGATGGTATTATTATTGATATTTAGACAGAATGTGAAAAAGCTCACACAGCTAGATGGCAGTTGTTTGAAGAACACACTGGGCAAACAATGCCTACAAGGTCAACGTATACACTACTACAGCAGTGGATACGGAATATATTATTGCTGCTTGAAAAACGTCACTCGGGTGGTGTTTCTGGAGACGGTATTATTATTGATATTTAGACAGAATGTGAAAAAGCTCACACAGCTAGATGGCAGTTGTTTGAAGAACACACTGGGCAAATAATGCCTGCAAGTGCACTACTATTGGTGCACTACTATGAAGAACAGCAAACAGCACAGGACACGTTAAAGAACAGTAAGATAAGATAAGTAAAATAAAACAAAAAATATATGTATATTAAAAAAAAAAATTACTCGGGTTGGTGCTGCTGAACTACTAGGAGCAGCACAGTAGCACACCAGTCCCACTCCCCAACACAGCTAGACTAATATCACTGGGCTCTTATAGTAGCAAAGTAAAAAAACAAAAAAGAAAATAAAAGCAGTCCTTACAAGGACTATTGGGTTATTACAGCAGTCAGCAGATGAGATCAGAAGAGATCAGTGCCCACAGCAGCTACATACAGAGCACTGCAGTAGAAGGTAGATTACTAGCCAGCAAAGCTACCTAACCTAAAATGTCCCTCAAATCCCTGCAGAGTTCTGTCCCTCCAATACAGAGCAGTATCAAGTAGATTACTAGCCAGCAAACTTACTATCAACTGTCCCTCAAATCACTAACAGCTCTCTCCCTACACTAGCTCTTCCAAGCACACACAGGCAGAATGAAAAAACGCTGCAGGGCTTCAGTTTATATATGGAAGGGGAGTGGTCCAGGGGGTGTGGGGGTGGTCCAGGAGGGAGAGCTTCCTGATTGGCTGCCATGTATCTGCTGGTCTGGGGTGAGAGGGCAAAAATAAGCGCCAGCTAAGGCGAACCCAAATTGGCGAACGTCCCGCGACGTTCGCGAACATTCGGCGAGCGCGAACAGTCGATGTTCACGCGAACAAGTTCGCCGGCGAACAGTCCGCGACATCCCTAGTCTACGACATAAATATAAATTGAGAAGAAAGATCGGCCCAGACCCTAAATGTAAGGGGAATATATCTATGCCAACAACCCCTTTCATCAGCTTTAAAGGTAAATCACAGGCCCCATATTCCAGTACCTTGGGCCTTTGCAGCAGGGACGATGTGCCATGGCCTACGGAATGTCTAAAGCTGGCCATAGATGCAAAGATCCGATCGTACGAATCATCGTACGATCGGACTTTCCCATCACCCGACCCGCCACTAACCATTCAGCTCAAAGTCTTACCAGTCAGATTAGTTAAAGAACAGATCAGCAATGTTCTGCCCCTGACAGCAATCGTACGATATCTATGTCTGACCAAAGCTAGTGACAGTCTCCCACTGAAAATCGTACGATCAGCAATACACGCAGAGATATTATCGGCAGCCGACAGAAATTTTCTAACCTGTCCGATCGACCAAACGACCGATCTCCGCCGGACGAAAAATGACGGGACTCTCCACACACGGTTCGAAAATCGTACGAATCCTCGATTCGTACGATCAGATCTTTGCGTCTATGGCCAGCTTAACTCTCTTTATTTTCTTGTTTATTATCATTGTTTATATAACTCTCTGCAACTGCATTACAAACGAGACTGTAAAATTCATTTGTCACTGGCTTTTGGGAAAAGTTGCAATGGTTGGAAATGTATAAGTCAAAACCAAATAGAATTGAAGTTATAAAAAGAAAAGAAAGATCTAATGGGTTGTTGTGAGTAACTAAACTGGTGCAATTTAGAACCTACAGTATGTGAGGGGTTGGGGTACACAAAAAAATGTCTGGCACAGTGTTATTTCTTGGCATTTTTTCTTGAATAAAATATATACTGTATTTTTATAAATAGGTGAAAAAAAAATTTCATTTAATATAACAAATTAGTGGTGTGAAACCATAACATGGCAAAATATCAGGCAAATATATGTCTATGCAATTAAATACTATTTTAGCACTTTTATAAGTCTCTGTTAAAAAAATCAAAGCCTGAATCGGACCATGTTCATTCTGGTGTGTTAATGCACCAACATTTTGTAAGTAAATACATTTAGCATTACACACCGTGGAAAATAGCATTAAGCTCTTTGTCACTTGCAGTTATAACAGTTAATGTTTCCTAAATACACCTTGAGTTTAGGAAATTACTGCTAGAATATCGGCAGACAGCAAATTTCCCAGTATGATATGTTTACTCTATAAACTTCCATTTGCAATTTTGCAGTTAGATGGCTCATAAAACAAATAATCAGCATGAATGGAGCACGTAAATAAAAGGTACAAATCAGCATTATCAAGATAGATGCCTTGCAGTATAAAGTGAAACTCCCTATTAAAAATGATGAGCATTACAAGTGGCTAAATCTTTATTACTAGTCTGGTGCTTTATTATTCTCTTTCTGAGAACACGGAAACAATTATAATATTGCTATGCTCACACACAAAACTGTTTATTACAGTTCTCGATTTATTTTTGGTTATCAAACTGGGGTTCAGACCACTAGTTCTCAGGGATAACCAAGAAGACTTGGAGAATCAAATTTTGATTAAAATAAAAAAATTGGGCTATGAAATTGATAGGCCAGTTTTATCAATCTATTAAAAATTATAAACTTATTTGTATGAAACTTTTTGCTGTTTTGGCATGAAATACATTGAATACAACAGTTTATTAACAATATAAATGAATTAATAAAAATTCCTTCTTAAAAATTATATTGAAAATTCTTAAACGTAAACCTAATGCAGAGTCACATTTAGGGGGCCATTTATTAACAATCATATTTTAAATTTTTTCTATGAATTTCTGAAAATTTGTAGTTTTCTATTCTTTTTTTTTAAAAAAGCTCTAAAAATGTGAGATCTATTAAATGTGAAAACCACTGATACAAAGCTTTGCCAGGTAAAAGTTGTTGAGGTCCTTTAGAAGTCTGTGGAAGCTGCGCTGATCCTATTGGACTGTTCTAAATCAATTTGACTTTTAGAAGTTCTCGTATTTTTTTCCGCTAGGAATTGACTGAAAAACTAGAATTATTAGAGGTTTTCCAGGTATTAGTATTTTTTAGCGCATCGTTCAATGTAATTTTCTGTTCTTACTTTTTTTATTCCAATTTTTTAATTAAATCTCTCGACATTTGTAGTTTTAGAGTTTGTGAGTTTAGTCGTGGTTTCAACCTCCCCCCACACGAGTAGAGTAGAAACAGAATGTTTTCCTCTTTGCACACATGTAAAAATAGAAGGACAGTTAATGGTAGCACTTTTTTGGAGCAGAAGAGCCAGCCTGGGAAAAAAACTTAGCAACTTATTTCATTGGGGGAGTTTAAAGGGATAAAGGGATACTGTCATGGGAAAAAATGTTTTTTTTTTTTCAAAATGAATCAGTTAATAGTGCTGCTCCAGCAGAATTCTGCACTGAAATCCATTTCTCAAAAGAGCAAACAGATATTCAATTTTGAAAGCTGACATGGGGCTAGACATATTGTCAATTTCCCAGCTGCCCCAAGTCATGTGACTTGTGCTCTGATAAACTTCAATCACTCTTTACTGCAAGTTGGAGTGATATCACCCCCTCCCTTCTTCCCCCCCCAGCAGCCTAACAAAAGAACAATGGGAAGGTAACCAGATAACAGCTCCCTAACACAAGATAACAGCTGCCTGGTAGATCTAAGAACAACACTCAATAGTAAAAACCCATGTCCCACTGAGACTCCTTCAGTTACATTGAGAAGGAAAAACAGCAGTCTGCCAGAAAGTATTTCTCTCCTGAAGTGCAGGCACAAGTCACATGACCAGGGGCAGCTGGGAAGTTGACAATATGTCTAGCCCCATGTCAGATTTCAAAATTGAATATAAAAAAATCTGTTTGCTCTTTTGAGAAATGGATTTCAGTGCAGAATTCTGCTGGAGTAGCACTATTAACTGATGCGTTTTGAAAAAAAACATGTTTTCCGATGACAGGATCCCTTTAAAATAGGCTTTTGTAGTGCTTTAACAACTTATTGGCAGAAAATTCTTTTTTGGTGTGGAATACATTGCATACAATAGTTGGTTAACAAATCAGGCTAATTTAAAGCTTGTTAGAATGAATCTGGTGGAACCCTAAGATATGGTAACATATACAGTACATACTGTACATGTCTTATGCAGGGGAGTGTCCCTGAAACATCATTTGCAAAATAAACATGCAGGATTAATTGTTACTTGTTCTTCTTACTGACTCTTTTAGGGTGAGAGACATAACATTTACAACAACATTTACAAAATACAGATCAAAGATAAGTTGCAATACTGATCTTTTTTTTTAAATGTGGGCTCAAAACATTTGCAGGCATTTTAGACTTTCTGGACTTTTTATAGTGCAGCCAGTTCAGTAGCATGGGGGCCTCGTTCTTTTTAAAGGGGTGGTTCACCCACTTTTAGTGCCATATACCTAGAAACTTTGCAATCGGTTTTCATTATTTTTTTTCTTATAGTTTAATTATTTGCCTGTTATTGTTATTTTTACTCTTTATGACTTATTTTTCTATGAAGGCCCTCTCCTATTTATGAAGGCCCTCTTCTATTCATATTTTCATCTCTCGTTCAAACCACTGCCTGGCTGCTAGGTTAAATAGGACCCCAGCAACCAGATAACTGCTAAAATCTTCACATGAATGTTACAACTCCGATCTTCATATTTTGTCCTATCCCCTCTCCACAAGAACATCGATTTATTGTTCTGTCTTCTCTTTCCCCACTTCTGAACTTCTGTATTTCTTGTCCATCAGTTTATATACATTATTAAATTACATTTTCCTTTCCTCTTACTTACCCCCCCTTAATCTGATTCATCAACCCTGTTTCTGTTTTTCTTCTATTTCCCTTTCTATCTAATGTATTCAAATGTATCTTTTATTCACATTTTGTCCCATGCCCTTTTTTTACATAACCCATAATAACAAGGTTGGCAAATCTCGTTTTGCCTTTACTCCTGTATTGTCCTAAAGGAAAGCCCTGGAACTTTAAGTGCAGAGGCTGCTTGACAAGGGATCTCAATGAGCAGCAGCCAGATAACTCTGGTCTAGGCTAGAGATGGGCAGAATCACATGTAGCTGTGTTTAGGTGAGAAGGAATTAGTTAAAGCAGGAGATGGCCGGGCCCTGGGGCAGAGAAAGAGAGGGATGTGATGTCAGGGATAGAAGCAGTTCACTTCCTTATCTTCTAAATAGGTAGAAACATACCACCCACCCTCCCCCATTTTGCAAATTTTGTGAAATGTCAAGTGTTTTCATCTTTATGTACTCATCTTATCTATTAAGAACTGAATATGGATGTTTTCCTGAAAGCGCTGTTATATTGTGGTTTCTGTATCTTTACACACATTATAATTGTTATGGTCTGTACTGTATTCATTTATGTTAAATGAATATGAAATTCTTGATCCAGGGAATGTTTCTGATCACCATTGGGGTCAGGAAGGAATTCTTTTCCCTGTTGAGGAATAATTGGCAATGGCTTCAGGCTGGGTTTTTTGCCTTCCTCTGGATCAAAACATATGATATTATCTTTTAAGTTTTATTTGTTACAGTAGCTGTAGGACTCAGAGTACTGTCAGAGTACTGCACAGGTAAGTTTAATAGAGGGAGAAATGAGGTTCTCTCATTCACAGTGGGTTGATTGATTGATACCGACGCAACTACTGCTTGTGCTAAGTGACAGCCTGCTTGGATTTCCTATAATCGAACCACTGCAGATTCAGGACTGACAGCAGGGCTGCTGAACCTCACTCATGGTGGCGGCACAGCATAGTAGCGATCTCTTGTTAAATTCTGGCTTTAGAATTTTGCCTCGGATTAAGCTGGCATGGTCCAATTTATTTGATAAAATGTGAATAAATGCTGTGGGCATTTTACACCCATCTCTGTCTCCTGGTTTCATTAAGGTATATCATAATGGGGTTCAGTGGAATGGCTCAAGGCGAAGGGTCAAATTGAGGAGTCCCCTTGTTATGGGTTTGATTTTTGTACAAAATAATTTTCACTTAGCTTATCTATCCAAATGTTGTGCTCTTTCTCCCTGAATGTCAAGGTGGGAGTTGCTTCATTGACTAAGAACAGGAATGGCACTCGAATACATTGAAAGGAACAGTAACATCAAAAAATGAAAGTGTTTTAAAGTAATAAAAATATAATGCAGTGTTGCCCTGAACTGTTAAAACTGTGTTTGCTTCAGAAACACTACTAGTGTTTATAGAAATAAGCTGCTGTATAGTAATGGGGGCAGCCAATCAAAGGAGAAAAGGTTCAGGTTACACAGATAAGCTCTGTCGAACATAATGGTGTTATCCGTTATCTACTGTTCAACCTGTGCCATATAGACGTTTTCAAATTCCACCATTGCTACACACCAGCTTGTTGATATGAAATATAGTAGTGTTTCTGAAGCAAACAGATCCGTTTTACTAGTGCAGGGCAACACTACATGATATTTTCATTACTTAAAATTTTTAGTGTTACTGTTCCTTTAAGGTGCTTAGCAAATTGTATTAAGCCCCAGACTTGCTGTGAATTTCAGTATATTAGGGTATAACCCTCCCTTCACTAAATGCACGTGAGTGCTAAGATATGTAGGACTTGCTGTAATGATGGTATTGCAAAAGGAAAAATAGCAATCTGTCTAGTAATACATTCACTTAACTGAAAATCAATGATGGAAGGAAAGTCAGTGCTATTTTTATTTTACTGCCAGTGTTAATGATTTCTTCATTTTAGTTAAAGATTAAGGAGCGAATGCTGACCAAATTCACATACCTTAAAAATGTGCCAGACAAATTAAAACATTAAAATTACTTTCTTCCTTTTCTTAACCTTAGCATTCATAGGCAACAATCAAAGAAAAATAAAGCAGAGAAATAAGAGCAGATAAGGCATGCAAAGTAAAATAGAAACATAACCAACAGAGATGAAAATAATTCCTGTAAAAATTGGGAACTTGATTATCTCTATGTAAAATAAACAAGTCAAATCTGGAGTAAGCTCATTGGACAGGGGAGAATTGAAATCTCATTTTTGGCATGCAATATCAGATGCAGACTATTTTTTAGTGGGATATTGGGGTCTATGGTTAAATATTTCTTTGTAAAAGTTCCTGTCTTTGGTATTATTGGGAAAACCATGACAAGCTGACTCCTTTTTACTTCAATACTTAGTTACTACCAGCTGATATCTAGTGATGGGCGAATCTGCCCTGTTCGCGAAAAATCGTGAAAACGGAAAGTTCACGAAAAATTCGTGAAATCCGGACGTTTTCATGCAAAATCTAGCAATTCAAACCTTTTCACAAACAAATCGAGCATTTCAAACATTCTCACAAAAAATTGTTAAAATCTGAAATTGCCGCATGCGAATTTTCACCGGCGAATTTTCGCTAGAGATTCGCGAATTTATTAGACGGCGGCGAAACACATGAATTCGCCGCTAATTCATGCCTGGCGAATTTATTTGCCCATCACTAATGATATCTGACCAGTTTTGATGCATACAGGTTAACCAAATGACATAGTGTACCTCTGGTATGTCCATTTTAAATCATACATCTCCCATGTGATCAGTTGGTTTTCAGTGGCTTTAATATGGGTCTCTTGCACCTGGAATAAATTAATTCTCCTGCAATTGATTTTTATTAAAGGAATGCAGTTTAAACTGTAGACTTTTTTGCTTTTATTTTAATGGTTGTGTACATTAGCACCATGTTTCTGTTCACTTTTATTTATTACCAGACGTATGGTTTGCCCCAAGGTTGAACGCAAATTTGTGAACAGCAGTGATATACCTATTTGTCTTTATAATCACCACCTAACAAAGGAAATACTGGGACAGGGGAAACATATAAACAATAAAAGATACAACAAATTCCCATAACATTATATTTTAGGGCATGCGGTCAAAGGATACAATTGTCATAAGAGAATAAAAAACAACTTTGTGCAGTTTTAGCTGGCAATGGCATATTGTTGCTGTATAAATTATTAGGACAATGGTCTTCTGGAATGGTCAAAAGTTTTTAAAAGATTTAACTTGATTTAAGGTATGAAGATCCAAATGAATTAAACATCTGTCATCTGCAACCCCCAGGTCCTGAGCATTCTGGATAACAGGTTCCATACCTGTATATATAGTGGTAAGCCCATTTCTGAAGTTGTGGAAAAACCACAGTGAGACTATGGGGATTATTTATTAAGGTTTGAGTTGGGTTTTCCATAAAACAATATAGTTTTTGAGTAGTTTTTTTTTTTTTTTTTTGAAAACTCACATTTTCAGGTTAAAAAAAATATTTTTTGAGATTTATTATACCCTGACCCTGGAAATAGTTCAAATCTGAAAATACACCATCTAAACCTGTTGAGGCCATGTAGGAGTCAATGGCAGAGGTCCCTTGAACCATTTTAAGATGTTAATAGCCTCCATGATGCTTGAGGTTTTTCTAAGGGTTTTGCCTGAAAACTCCAATAATACGATTAATTTGAGCTTTCGGGTTTCACACATGGAACTCGCAGAATCAGGCTTTTTTCCATTTCAGTGTTTCCTAAATAAGATACCATTCGAGTTCTGAGTTCATTCAAGGTATAAATAAAACTCTAAATATTTGACCTTGGATAAATAACCCCCTATATGTGCTGATGGATTCATTGTGTGACCACTAGGATTAGTGCAGCATTTCCATCACACTATGATATTTTGCCACAGTATTTTTGTTATTATGCTACTGTATATGTAGTATATACACCTACTACTTATAGATCTTCTGTCGTGAGTGCATTGTTTCTTGCACCTTTTCGACCTTAGCTATGCCTTTTTTCAGAATAGCCTCCAATATGCCCTGACCTTTTCTTTATCTCTGATGCTGCTTGCCCTGATCTTTGCATATGCATGGATCCACTGACCTGTCTGGCCTTAATTTCAGTTACATTTGACTACACATCACTTAAGCCTCTTTCTGATCAATTTATTTCTCCCACACTGGCAGATACTCTTAAATATAAGTCCTAGTGTCATTCAAGTTGACTTTATTTCTATATTGCGAATACATTTTTAACACAAGTCCTACTTATTGTGCTCATTTTAAGCAAATGAGTATATAGCTTTAATGTATTATTTTATTTCATGCACGTTCATAGTGGTATTGGTATTAGATATGTTACCAGAAAACCCATTATTTAGAAAGCTTCAAATTATGGAAAGTTCATCATCCATAGACTCCATTTCATCCAAATAATTAATTTTTTTAAAAGATTAAATTTTCTCTGTAATAATAAAAGAGTGCCTTGTACTTGATCCTAATTAAGATATATTGATTCCTTATTGGTAGCAAAATCTATTGGGTTTATTTAATGATTACATAATTTTCCAGTTGACTTAACGAATGGAGATCCAAATTACGAATGATCCATTATCAGGAAAACCACAGCTCCTGAGCATTCTGGATAACAGGTCCCATACATTTTGAAACTTGTACATAACTGCAGGTCATATATGTTCATGAAGAAAACTGGAGAGTCTTTAAATGTGAAAGAAAACGCAGTTTTTTATTGACGCACTACATGTTTCGGACCCCAATCGTCCTTCCTCTGGTGCAAGTTGTCATATGTGTTGACACATATTTGTTCATATCTACAGTTTCCATGCTGCACTATTATTATATGTTGGCATTGCAAATAAGATACAAGTACAGGTATAGGATCCCTTATCCGGAAAACCAATATCCAGAAAGCTCTGAATTATGGAATGGCTGTCTCCCATAGACTCCATTTTATCCAAATAATCCAAATTTTTAAAAATGATTTCCTTTCTAGTAGACTCAAGGCATGAAGACCCAAATTACCAAAAGATCCATTATCCAGAAAATCCCAGGTCCCGAGCATTCTGCATAACAGGTCCCATACCTGTAATTACGAAGTTCTAGAGTAATACATGTTACTTCTAAGAGGCTATTTATTATGAAGTCAATTTGTACAGGTATGGGACGTGTTATCTAGAATGATTGGGACCTGGGGTTTTATGGATAACAGATCTTTCCATAATTTAAATCTCCAAACCTTGTCTACTAGAAAGCATGTAAACATTTAATAAACCCAATAGGCTGGTTTAGCTTCCAATAAGGTTTCATGATATCTTAGTTAGGATCAAGTACAAGGTACTGTTTTATTATTACAGAAAAAAAGGAATTCAATTTTAAAAAATTTGGATTATTTGATTACAATGGAGACTATGGGAGATGGCCTTTCCGCTTTCTGGATAATGGGTTTCTGCATAACGGATCTCATAACTGTAATATCTCAATTTTTTATGCAAATCTTCTTGAACCTGTGCACTTGTACACAACGCATACTTTACTGCAATATTACTGCAGATCTACATTGTTTGAGAATTATATCCACACTCCTGCTGTTGTGAATTGCATGGAGTGTGCCTATTGACATAGGGCAACCCTGGAGCTACTATCACCTAATAACTGGTTGTAGCTCTAGGGTTCTACAGCAGTCTGTGCCAATTGACAAAGCAAACTTGTATCTAAATAACTAGGTACAGATATCATTTTAATGCACAGCTTAGGATATAATCAGTTCAGTGTTCTAATATTCAGTGCAGTTGCGTTATTTTGCAGCAAATGCATCAAGCACATCACCCCCTGCTGCAAATGTGCTGGAACTGTGGGAAAAAACATCTCGCCTTCCATCCAAAATGTACACAGCAATCGCACTTATGAGATTGCTTGGTGCTCACATTACGTCTACACAAATCTTCAAATGTCTTTAACAGCAGTTATATAAAGATATTTTGAACCATTCTACTCTGTTCTACTGCTCAGATGCAATGGCTTTGTACTCATTACATCAGATTACATTCTTTTTTTCATTGTCCTTGATTACTTATTGATTATTTTCCAACTATTCTATTGTGTCCATTTATCCCTGGCAGTAAGATTAGACATTTGATCACTGTTCCATCCTTTCGATGTTTAGAATTGCCTTGAGGACTTCTCCCCATTTTTATAGCCCCAAAATCATTCTGGTATGGTAAATGGCTCCCACTTTATTTGATCATTGCATGTGTATTGTCCGATTATAAGGATTTTAGACTGTCTCGTATTGGCCAGTGGATTGAAATGCTGTGATACTATTTAAATAAATAATAATGATAAAAACAGTAAGGAAAAGTCACAGAGATTATCATATTAATACCATGCTCATTACTGGGTATTGCAATCATATGGCCTATAGTAGGCACATAACCCAGTTCCTGCTATAAAACTGCTATAAACTTACTCAGCTGGCAGTCAAGTTTTTGAATTTGTAGTTCAAACACACTTTGGAGGGCTAGTAGTAGCTCAAAAGCACATAATATAAAAAACGAATTTCCTGTAACGGCCTCATCCAGCAGCTCCATATGGTAAGAAGGAGATTTTTCTTGTATGTGTCAGTGTTACTTTAATCAGGTGCAGTGGCACAGTTGTTCTAGATTAAACACTGATACTAAGGAAATGACCTATCACAAGGAAGCTCAAATTCCATGATAAACATAAGTGCCTTTGTTATCTCCTGCCCTCAAAATATGTTTCTCATTTCCATCTATGTTTCATCTGTGTTTCATCTATGTCCCTCTCTCTCTGTAAAAAGTCTGTAATTTCTCACTCACTACGTGAGTACTGTACCATATCCCTTCTTCTGTGCAAGTGTTGTGAGTGCATTTCTTACCGTCTGGGAATGTTTATCATATCATCACTTTCTGTGTATGCCTTACTCCCTGCAAATTTTTCCTGCCTGCTGCACTCCCACTAAATATTTCTTGTGTGCCTTGCCCAGAGCATGAGATTCTTGTACTCCTAAATGTCCAAAACTGTAAACTGTAATTCATTATGCTAAATGAAATCAGTGGGTGGTCTGTTAATAATTGTAAATCAATGTTTTCCAATTAGTGGCAGGTACAGTATCATTGTGATATAAATTGTTACATAGCTAAATTGGGATGAATTGGGATGAAAAAAAGAACAAAAGTTCAAGTTTAACCTCTCCAAATGAAACCCAGTGACATATATACAAATACTTGTGCCCATGCTGTACACTCACATACATAAACTATATACAGTATAGAGGTATGGGACCTGTTATCCAGAATGTTCAGGACCTGGGTTTTCCAGGTAAGGGGCATTTCCATAATGTTATTCACCCTAAAGCCTACGACAATAAATTCAAACATTAATAAAACCCAATAAGATTGCTTTGCCTATAATAAGGATTTATGTTATCTTAGTTGAGATTAAGTACAAAGTGCTGTTTTGTTATTACAAAGAAAAAGGAAATAAAAAGAGTCTATGGTAGTTCACCTTCGAATAATTCAGGGCTTTCTGGATAATGGGTTTTCAGAAAACAGATCCCATATCTGTACCAATATCTAAACTAATTGTAGATTTTAGTATCACTATAGCCTTGAGTGTTATGCTTGTCCATGAAAACAGCCAAGCTCCTCTTAAAAGAATTAATGGAATCAACCATCACAACATCATCCAGCAGTGCATTCCACATGCGGGGAAAACTCGACCCAGTTTAGTTTCACATCTCTGCACTCTCTGCAGCTCATTTATATCCTTCTTAAAGACTGGAGTCCAAAACTGCACTGCATACTCAAGGTGAAGCCTTATCAGGGACAGGCTAGGGTCCAAATTATCCTTGCAACTATGCATGGATTTGAATAAGAGACTGGAATGTGAATAGACAAATTAGTAATACAAAGTAGCAATACTAATACATTTGTAGCCTTACAGAGGATTTGTTTGTTAGATGGGATCAGTGACCCCCATTTGAAAGCTGAAAAGAGTCAGAAGAAATAGGCAAATAATAAAAAACTATAAAAAAATTAAAGGTCAATTGAAAAGTTGCTTAGCATTAGCCATTCTTTAAAATACTAAAACTTAACTTAAAGGTGACCCTTTTTTGCAAGACAGCACTTTATTTGCTTTAGTAGCCACAGAAGGACACTGCCTGGAATTAGACAATTTGTAATCTGCAAAAATCCCCAGACCTTTCTCAATTAAGGAAACTCCCAACACACTGCCATTTGGTGTATAACTTGCATTTATATTATTTCCACCATAGTTCATAACCTTGTATTTATCAACATTGAACCTCAGTTTTCAAGTTTAGACAAGTCACTCTGCAAAGTGGCATGTAACTTTCTTTTTTGCACAATTTAGTATCATCAGCAAGAAACAGTACTAACAATGTCCACCTCCAGGTCATTAATAAACAAGGTAAAAAGCAAAGGACCAAGGACAGACCCCTGTGGTACTCAACTAACATCCAATTAGACATGTCTTGGGCAAATCAATGCATCTGATTTGTGTCCAATTGGAAAGTAAATCATAGCTAATTTGCTGCTATTTATCTCTAATTTGATGCACCTCACAATTTGCATGTAAGCCTGAGCTGTTTCTGCTCATTGTGACCCTTCTGTGAGCATTTCTGTCTTTCTTTGTCAGTATTTCACAGAGAGTGTTCTCACCTAGTTGTGTCACATATCTTCTTTAATAGATATTGCCTGTCCCTCACAGCAAATGTTTCATTTATGTGTTGCTCTCTGAGACAGATTTTTAAATGTTTTGCTTTGTGCAATTGTTTCATGTGAGTCTTACTCTCTGTGAGGGCTTCTTACACTCCTTATGCTTTGAGTTAATCAGTTCTTCATATGTTTAGCTCCATGTCAGGGTTTCATTTCTGTCTCATTCTGTATAGATAATTCTAGTTGTTATTCTGTATTCTAGTTTGCACTGTAACAACATTGACGTTGTTGTCCATCACCTGTGCCAGAGAAGCACTACTGCAAGTTATTTCTGAGGGATTGCTCTAATATGCCAATGCTGTGTGCGTGTTGGTTTTGTTCACTTCTGGATATCTATATCTGCTTTGCTCAGATATTTCTCACAGCTTAAGCCAATCAAAAGTTGAAGAAGGAAAATGATGATAATGATGATAATTCAAAGCTGCAAAATATATCTTTGGGGTACAAGATTATTTCAAATGATTCAAACTATGGACTTTATTAACTGTGACAGTTGATTGGGGTAGTCACTGCCCCCACAGTCGGTCGACCCTGGCTCTTTTGGCCCCTGCCGGCCTTATCTTCTAGGCAAGAAAAATAGAAACATCCTACCCACCCTCCCATTTTTTTTTGCAGATTTTGCAAAAATGTCAGGAGTTTTCTTTTTTATGTTCTCATATTACTTATTAATAACTGAATGTTGATGGTTTCCTGATTCCACTGTTATATTGTTGTTTCTGTATCTTTATACATTATAAACTCAGCATTGTATTAATTTACATTAATTCCAAAAGCTTGATCCGGGGAATTTTTCTGTGTAAGACGCACCGGCTTGTCTCTCCTAGGCTCTCAGTGCACAGGAGCGCACTTCCGGGTTGACGTTGGCGTTGTGACGCAGAGCATCATGACGTCACAATGAGGCGCCAGATTCAAACTTGGTGCCAAATCTTTTTTAAAGGGCCAAGTCTCTATTTTGAAAGTGCCCATTTCTGCCGCCTGCCTTGAACTTTTTGCCAGATTCTAGACCACGTATCTTCTAAATCCTTGCTGGTACCTCGCTTATGGACTTGTTGTTTTGTTATACACTTTCCCTTGTGTTTTCCACAGCAAAAAGCCCGAGGCCTTAAAAGGGCATCAGTGAACACAGGGATCCCCTGTACATTCAGAGTGTACCCATCCCTAAGCAAGGTTCCCGATAACAAGATTGTTATATTCTGATTGTCATTGGGGTCATTTTTTCCCTTCTTAAGTTTTGATGAGTGAAATTTTTCACCAATCATCGCCATGAAAATGATGCCTATAGACTCCAAGGGATGTATAAAATTGTTGTGCATCAAAAAATTGTTGCCCATAGACTTCAATGTATTTCAGCCAATTTTCAATGTTTCACGAATTTCACTTCAGATTCGCACATCACTACAAGCCATAATTACCACTGGCTTCAGGCTTTCGTCTGGATCAAAACAGTGGATATATGATAATGTACTTTAAGTTGTATTTGTCACAGCAGTGGTAGGACCTTGCCAGAGTACTGGCAAATTTAAAAGAGGGAGAAAGGAGGTTCCCTCCTGTGACTGCCCAATGGGTTGATTGATACAGACACTACTTCTGCTTGTGTTAGGTGACAGCCTGCTTGGATTTCCTATCATCAACACACGGCAGATTCAGGACCGGCAGCAGGGCTGCTGAACTTCTCTCATGGTCGGAGATACAGCTCCTGCCGGTAGCAGAGTTTCAGTGCTGATCTCAAGTCTTTAGTGAAGAATGGCAGAGCATAGTAGCAATTTCTTCTGGAATTCTCGCTTGAGAATGTTGCCTTGAATAAGGCTGACAGGGACCTATTTATGAATAAATTCTGAAGGGAAGTGAATGAATGCTGTGATCATTTTACCACATTTCTGGCTCCTGGTGTTTCATTAAGGTATATAACAATGGGGTTCAGTGGGATCGCTAAGGTCAAGGGTCAATTGAGGAGTCCCCTTGTCATGCAACCCCTCCAGTAGTGTAACTATGACTGGCTATAAACCCAGAAAGCAAAAAAAAAAATCTACTTCCATATTCTAGTGGATACCCTGCAGTTACTGTAATTTACTTGCAGGTTGACACTATTAAGTAAAGGTGTGAAGACCGAAGTAGATGAGTATGTGCTTAAATCAGCAATTTTATGGATTGCTTAACTATTAAATCTTTGGTTTCCATTCTATTAGATCTCTTATTTTTTTAACTTTCTAAGTATAAATGAATAACTAGCTGTGCCTTCCATCTATATCAATGCATGTTGCCAAAATGTGCTCCTTTTTTTTGCAAACAAAACTACAAAAAATCCCTCATAAGTACCCAGAATCTATCAATTCACAATAAAATAAAGTGAGGGAGAGGTTGACTTACACCGTGAGTCTAAGGCAGTTCTTACCTTATGGCTTCCCTTCAATCTTTGGAATCTATATTTATGTATATACAGTATATTCTCTTATGCCTGTTTTGATGCATTGGGTACAATTGTGACGCAACTCGAAGCCCAGCTGCAATTAACATAGAATTATGGGGAAACAATTCATTATGGGTAAAAAAATGTTAAAATGTACATCAATAATTGCACTTGCACATTACCCCTGCATTTGTAAATTACAGCAATAGTATATCATGCAATCCATTTACATATCTTCCTATCAAAATAAAGTTTATAATCTAATTTCCATAGTACACAGACAGTAGACTGCAGAAGGAAATGGATGAAGCAGGAAAAAACACTAGAGAGTATTTGTATTAAATGAAATGGGAGTAGGAAACTGGCAATTTTTCTCACCATTTTTTTCATATGATAGTTTTACTTTTTCACACGACTGCACAAAAGATGGAGGCTATAGTGGATATAGTGGACAATTAAGATTTCTCATTTTGAAGTACAACTTGTAGGTCTGAAATACACACACACTAAGAAGTAAGGTAATATAATGGCAAATACATTTTGTTTTTCCTTTGCTTCATATTGCTCTAATTTATGCTTAAACTGGCACAGCACATTTTCTGACAAACACCATTATACTTGGGCTTACTTTCATCTTGAAAATATACTCACAGCACAATCGTCTGTAAATAATGTTTATATTTCTCATAATAATACATTTTCAAAATACAGAGAGAAAAAACATTGCCACTGGCAAATGACCAGGGTATCCTCATCAGCTGATGCTTCCAAAATCAGTGGAGAGAACAAGCTATAGGCAAGATAGCATGAAATGAATGTTTTAGCTGCATCAGGGCTGAGGAACAAATAAAATTACTCATAATGGCACATTGCACTGGAGTTGATATAAGTTCTCTAAAACCTCTCAGTTTACCAGCAACAAAAAGGATTTGTTAAAATGTAGTAGCACTGTCTGCCAACTTTTTGGTTTTGTTTATGCAAGGAATTCTGGACAAGATACATTATACAGGTAGCCAGCACCTCTGCATGATTAGGGATGCCTTGTTAATTACAGGCATCGGATCTATTACCTGGAAACCTGTTATAAAGAAATCTTTGATATATGACAGTGGGACCCGTCTATTTTAAAAAAAATACTACATCTCCATTTGGATTCATTTACCTTTTTCTATGAAGTGGTAAAATACCATTTTGTTAATAACTTTAAGACACGGTGTTCCACTTGACAGAAAAGCCCTTTATCTAGGAAACTCCTCATCCTGAACATGATGAATTACAGATCCTATTTCTGTCTTTGCAGGGACAGGGAACGTGTGGAAGGACTTCATGGAAACAAACCCCACAAACTATGCACAAGGCTAAGCTCAGTGATCCAAGAATCCAGAGATGGTTGTCAAAAACCAAAGAATAAAATGTCCTTAAACATGGATGTGAGTCAAAAATTCACATCAGAGATGCTCAGGACCCTCAAGAATAAAGCTCCACTGGAACTCCGAATAACCAGCAGAAATTTTTGAGGTGGGAGAAAGGGCATACATTTTTTAATTTATTTAAAATGCAGTATATAACTGTGTGGCCCACAATGGGTGGTATGGGTGTACAATAGTGATGAGGAAATTTGGGGCGTTTTGCTTCATTTAAAAATTCACAAAACTCCTGAACACATTTTCACTAAAGTGGAATGGAAGAGCAAAATTAAACTGCGGTTAAGGCCGTTTTAACTCTGCAGTAGTATATGCATTGTCCTACTTTATTAGAGAGGCTCTCCTGCCGCTATGCTCCAGCTCTTCTTCATTAAAAAAAACTGTACAGACATATTCTTTGTTCCACTTACTCAGGTCACAAGCAAGGTTGACCAAACCCTCATTTTCATTTTCCATTATTTATGCACTTTAGTGAATATGTCTGTCTCTGCAGAGTGCAAAGAGACAGCAGATGTGTAGTGCATGAGTTGGATTCATGACATCTACTAGCAGAGTTTTATTTTTTCGCATGTAGAAATTCTAGCACAGATTCATGAAATGTCCTATTCAACCATACAAGGTGAAAAGTTTGTTGATACATACTGTACACTAAACTCATGGCCAATTACAGGACCCTAAGCTGCCCTGAGGTTTGAATGGTTCGGATAGTAAATTCAGATTTTAATTTTTTTTGATCTAAACACACAAATTTGAATTAAAAAATCACCAACTCCAATTTGAATGTGAGATTTATCATATCTGGACCATGGAAACAGTTCTAATTCGACTAATCTCCATTTAAACCCTGCCGAGTTCATGTAGAAGTCAATGTCAGAGGTCCCTTGAGTCCCTTGAACTATTTTGAAGATGTTAATAGCAGTGGTGAGCCAAGTTTTAAAAAATGATGCCCCGTAGACTCCAATGGGAGACAAAATGTTGCGCCTCAAAAAAAAAAGTGTGTCAAAAATACCAATTCGATTCACGTTTTCGGGTTGGGACTTTTCAATCAAATTTTAGACATTCACATTTTTTCATAAATAACCTACCATTCAAATTGTGAATAAAACTGAATTTATAAGTGATTAAAAAAAAAATTACATTACATTAAAATTCGACCTTTAATAAATACTGTAAAATTTATAAAACTTGGAAGTTCGGTTCATAAAGTTACCACAAGCAGCTTTTTTCCACCCCTGGTTACTTAAGGGGCATTGCACCAACCTCTCAGCAAATAACTTGCACCTCACTAGAACAAGCAGCAATTTACACGTCACCTGCATGACCAGTGTCGGACTGAGGGGCCCACTGGGTCTGCTGCCCTAACCAAAGTGCAAAGCACCTTCTGGCCCCCTACCTGAGCTGCAACCCACTGGCCGGCACCCTTTGGCTACCTTCTTTTTTGTTCAGCTGTGCAAACGGCCAGGGGGGGGGGAAGTTGGAAGCCACCTCCGACTTCCCTTAATGTACAGAGTCTGGGCCAACAGGGCCCACTAGGTTTTATTTCGGTATCCCACTGGCCCAGTCTGACACTGTGCATGATTCTGGACATGCTAAATTGATAATTTGCTTTGTTTGTTTGATAGAATAGAACTATGAGTAATGTGCTTTATATAGAGAAAGATGTCTTTATTTTATATTAAATGAACTATGAGCCAAAGTACTGATACACTACAAATCATGGAATTAGTTCTAATATCTAACTAATCCAAAATGAATAACTACTAAGGTCATTAAGCTTCCTGCAAGACATGATATCATGTGAATGTACAGAAGTGTTCTCTGCAATGTAGAGTGCATCTCAGTAGCTGAAGCAGTAGTTATACAGAATGGCAGCTGTTCCCATCCCAAAGTTATATTAGAGCTCTGTAGACTGACTTAGATTCATTAGTCAACCGAAGGAATCTAATGATGTCTGGGGAGAGGAGACTGTACCTAGGCACAGAGAGATCTGCTGAATTTCTGCATATTTAAATCTATATCTTCAGTGGAGAGAATGACAGTTCGGAGGGGAATGAAAAAACAGATAGTAACTTTTTTGATTAGGTCACCTTCTGAGATCACTTATATTTACTAACAGAGATTGATGCATTGCAGAGAACTGAAATAAAAAGGAATCTGTTGGCCCAAATAAAGAAAATGTTTTGTTTTTTAAAGTGGAAATAATCTAGATCTTTTCATTAAGACTGATTTCTTGCTGAGTGCTGTGTTAGTTTTGTATTTAATGATACTATCAATCACCAACCATCTTGGTTAAAACTAACATCTATTAAATGATTTAACTAGCGTAGCAGAATGAAAGGGGCAGTTCATCTTTACAAAACTTAAGGGGTTCCAAATAATAATTCTTTCAGTTGCTTTTTATTATTTTTTTACATTTTTCATTTTTAAAAAATGAACATTTCTTTCCCCTTCTCAAACTTCCCAATAGCAGCTCAGTAAGCCAGGTTGCCGACTAGTGCAATTTGATACTGTTTGCAGCTGTACATCCTGAAACCTTGAAAAGTCTTGTTCCGACTCTCATCTGCAAGGCTTCTCTTGCACACCTGACTTTCAGGGTTTTGAGATGTTCTTTGAAGACCCAGCAATTAACAGTTTTCTGTTTGACACCACATGACAACTCTTAAAATACCCTATTTGAGAACATTTAATTTACAAGTCTTCTGCATATAATATTTCTTTCTGTGATTCCTAGATTTTTTTTTTTTTTTTAGAATCACTGTGGAATTTGATGCTGTCTTAATATTAGCAGAGACCCCCACCAGTATAAATTCCAAACACCAGGATTAAGGTTATATTGACTAAAAAAAAAAATATGGAGGTAAACTAGAAACAATTCAGGAGCTCTGAAATGTCTCAATAAATATGCTACTCTATCCATGTTTTTCCCCATAATTCAGAGTTTTCCCATAATTCCAGTATGATTTTGACCAAACTGCAGCTGCTGCAACTGAGCCCATTGCATCAAAAACAAATGAAATTGCCCACAAGTTACAGAGTGAAGATTGCAGCACTTTTGGCAAAGAGCATTAAAATAAATAATTAGCATATGATTTTTTTTTCATAACCAGATATGAGAAACAAAGAATTACTACCACATTCATGATGGTGGTAGCCCCAGGCTTCCTGAGCGGTACTAGGCACACTTCCATTTCTGATTCAGCAGAAGAGGCACAATGGCTGCAATGGTGTTTAGTGCAACTATATAGATGGGCAAGGAGCTTATATGGACACAAGTACCTTTAGTCCAACCGTGACAGATCATTATTCATTAGGATCTTTGTTAAATATTCCCAACCATAACCCTTAAAGGAGAACTAAGCCCCCCATTGTGATAAGTCCCCATTGCCCCCCCTCTGCTGGCCCCCTCCCTGCCTCCCCCCTGTACAGTTTTACCCCTGAATTCTTTCCCCTCTAGAAATAGTGACCACAAGCTCCATCTTCTTCTCTTCGGTAATCTTCATGAAGTGAGCAGCGTATTGGCGCATGCACAGTTGGAGCAATCCTCAGGTTCGCGTCAACTGCACATGCACCGAAAGAGACCGAAATTGCCGAAGGGGAGAAAGAAGACACAAAGATTACCGAAGAAAAGAAGATGGCACCCGTGAGCTCCACTGCTCTCACTCTGTATTTTCTATGTCTAGAGGGAAAATTATTCAGGGGTAAGACTGTACAGGGGGGAGGGGGCCAGTGGAGGGGGGGTGTTTAGTTCTCCTTTAAAAACATAACAGTCAGTTAGTTACATCATATTGAATGGCATACAATATATCATCATAGAATATATTATTATCATTTGGGTTTTATTTGGTACAGGTATGGGACCTGTTATCCAGAATGCTCTGGGCATGGGTTTTCTGGATCTTAAGTCTATTAGAAAATCATTTAAATATTAAATAAACCAATAGGCTGGTTTTGCTTCCAATAAGGATTAATTATATCTTAGTTGGGATCAAGTACAAGGTACTGTTTTATTATTACAGAGAAAAAGGAATTGTTTTTAAAATTTTGGATTATTGGGATAAAATTGAGTCTATGGGAGATTGCCTTCCCATAATTTGGAGCTTTCTGATAACAGGTTTCAGGATAAAGGATCCCATACCTGTAATTTATAAATTCTGGGACATGGTGTTGGAGGATGGGTAAAGATGATTGATTTAAGAGAGGTAGGAGGTAAAGGAAAATATAAAGCACAGAAAGATCTACAAGATATTAGGAAAATAACCACTAGCAATGCATAACAGTGCATGTTTCTGAATACAGAGTCAAATAAGAGTCAAATAACACATATATAGAATCCAATCTGCAATTAGCTATAATTGGTCTATGGGTTTAAAGTAATAAAAGGTGCAAAGACTGCCCTATGTGTATTAACAACTAAACAGCAAGTAGCATTTAATAACCACTAGTGTGTAATTAAACATTTCCTTATTTGTTATGGATAACTAGATCGAGTGCAAACTTTGCAAACTTTATTACCCCTTAGGATTGATTGCATTGGTGCAATCCTGATCTAATGTTGGTAAAGGGAGCAGAAAATGGATTTTTGCTAGGTTTTATTGTCCGTGTATTCCGCCTAATGGGCACAAAACTCACATTACAGATAATCCAAATACAACCCTTTTTTTCTGCAGAAGTTTTACCATCTAAATTTCGTTAAACCTCAATAAACATTTACCGCTCACACTCTGCAGCAAACTCCATTTTGATGGGACTGCATGAAGCCTTATCTCAATGTGACATGTTTGCAGAAATGACAATGTTTAAATAATACCTGAAATAAAGCATAAAAACCCCTTTTGTAGCTTAAATAGATGTATTGAGAGAAAGCTTAAGCTTTTGACCCCTCTTTATTTCTTTGATATTTCCTTCACTCATCCATCGTATTTTCAGTAATGCATCTCTTTCAAACACCCAGAATATTATGGCTGAAAACTGTGATTGTGCTCTGCCTGCTTTGTATTTTCAGGAAGTCTTTAGTTTAAATAACCAGTAATGGTAGGAATGATAAAATGATGACCACATAACCATAAGAGACAAGCGTACAATAACAAAGTGGCTTCCTTTCGAAATAGTTTCAGTTTTGTGATAGTATTTATAATGGCAATGCCTTAAAATGGAAGGCATAAATATGATTTTTGGAGTATTTTCTGAGAAATTCAAAAGTATTGTGTATTGTGTATTGTGTTTAGGTTGAACCCAAAATATACAAGTAAATGCTATTACTTCTCTAGAATTTGTTTGCAGTGTGGATCTATGTATTGAAAAAAGCAACCAAACAACTGTAAACGTAAATTCCTGAACTTCTCTTCATACGTTCAATATTTTAATTGGCAACAGTGTCAGGATTGGATACCGATGGGGTTGAGAAGACACCTCTCACCTGTCCTGTTACTTTTCCTTTTGTTTGTTACACTCCCTTTTCTCCGTTCTTTCCCCCCTTGCTCTGTTCTCCCTATGTTGGGATTTTACTCTCTCATCCCATTTCCTTTACCCTTCCTATATGTTTAACTCTAGTTTACTCTCTTTACTTCCTGAAGCCATTTTCCTTTTACACCCTTCTTTATTTTGTACCCACTTATCTTTCCTTTTCATCACATTCTCACAATATTTAAATTATTTTCTATCACATTTTTACTTGTTCCCCACCTTGGTTTTCTACCTAACCTGTATGCACATTTCTTGTAATCAGCAGCTGTGCTTCTGCCCAAAGCATTATTGAGGGAAGATATGGCACAGCACTCCCTAGATAATTAAAATTATCTTAACTAGGCAAGAGAAGACACTGCTGCTTGAGCTTGGGGCCCATGCAAGATAATATACTTTATGATGAGTGCTGAGCCCTATTTACAGAAATTAACACTTTGCCTCTTATCTTCAAGCAAGATATGTATTATATCTTTTTCTAACTGGAAATCATAAGTTTTTATTATTATGATGATGATGGATGATTATTATTATTATCACACATTTATAAAGTGCAAACATATTCTGCAGCTCTGTACAACAAATGGATTTGTACAAATATATTTATATACATAAAAAAAACAATAACTGATAAGCTTACAGTCTAAAATGATATAGATATAGCAGCCATAAACCTGATTAAACCATAAAACATAAGTGTTCTAATGAAAGAAACTGAGATAGATAAGATAGATAGATAAATAGACTATGGGGGAAATTTACTAAAGGGCAAAGTGGCTGACGCTGGCGAAAATTTGCCAGCGTGACGTCATTTTGGCACTTCGCTGATTAACCAACGGTAGCTGGCGTAATTTCGCCAAGGAGATAGACTGGCGCAACTTCGCCAGGCAAATTTTCAGTCTGGCGAAAGAGTGTTACTATGCAAATTTACAAGTTTTTGATTTTACTGACCGTTACCTCTATCGCCAGACTTGCCTTCGCCACCTCAGACCATGTGAAGTGCAGTAGAGTAGATAGGAGTTCCTCAAAAAAAAGTTGAAAATTGTTCTAAGTCCCAAAAAACGCTGGCGTTTTTTTCCTATTTAAAGGGTGATAGACTGAAAAAGATTGTCATTTTTTTGGGGGTACCCTCCTTCCCCCCTACATTTGCTTACATATGGCACCTAAACTATATTGTGGGCACATGTGAACTTTATATAATTGTATTAAGGTTCCCTGGCCTTGTGGAGTATAATGTATTTGCTGCAGCATAAATGGCCATTGTACTTTAACTGCACACCTTATGCTATTTAGCGAACGCTAGCGTAACTTTGAACTGATGAGTGATCGGTTCCCTGTGCGCAACTTCGGATCTTCGTGAATTAGCATTTTCCAGGTGAATTTACGCCTGGCGATGTGTTGCGATGTGCGCAAAGCCATCACTGGCGAATTTTCGCTGGTTAGTGAATTTGCCCATCTGACTTCAATGCATTTTCGAAAAAAAATTGCCATTTCTCAAGTTTTTCGGCAGATTTGCAAATCTTCCAGCAAAGTGAAATAAGACAGATTCGCTCATCACTAATAGCTACTGTTATAAGTATATGCATTTATAAGTATCTCACAACCCAAGAGCAGCTGATTAGTACCGATGAGCGAAACTGGCAAATTTCTTTTTGCCAGAAAATTTCCGTAACCATGTTAGTGCCAAATGCATTGTAATTAATGGGCATTTTTGTTTATATTTTTTTTTTTCTGAAGCAAAATTCATTGGATTTCAAATGCTTTGGGGTCAGTGGGCTTTTTGTTTTCTGTTTCTTTTTCCAAGCAAAACAAACCTCATGGTGAAATCTGTACTTGATCCCAACTGAGATATAATTAATCCTTATTGGAAGCAAAACCAGTCTATATTTTAGTGGATTTATGGTATGGTGATCCAAATTATAGAAGGACCCCTTATCTGGAAAACTCTAGGTCCAACACATACTGGATAGCAGGTCTTGTACCTGTATAAGCATACTTTCTAAAACGAATGTAAGAAAAACTAGCAAGAAAACCAGTAGAGCTCCAGCATGTATCATTTTTTAGTATAATGTACTGATATAATCGTACCGTACACAAAGACTGATATAACACAATAAATGTCTGTTAATCAGAGTTAGCCCACATTATTCATCATTCCCGGAGCGAGATTGTATATCAAAGGGTTTGAACAACTGACCAGACATCATTTATCATTTTAACAATATATGTCATAGCAGATATAGAAGTATCTAAAAGTATTTAGCAAATGGCAAAACAAATGCTTCGGGTATATTTCATAGCTGTTATCTGAGTATTTTCCAGTCTGCTAAGATCACATAGTCATGGATTTAATAGATTTGCTTGCCAGCTCTTCACTTGCGCCCACTCAAGTAGTAACCATCACACAATGTGCATCTGTAATGAGGCTGAAGAGGATTTTCAAGGGCTTATGTTAATATTAATGACAATTTACAGTTGCAGAAATGTCTGTTAAGACAATTTTTAACGGATACATAGGTTTATTAAAATGTCATGTTATGTAATTTTGCACAAAGCTGCAAGGGTATCTAGAGTAGGGGTGCACCGAATCCACTATTTGGTATTGGGCAAAATCCCCTAATTCTTCATGAATGATTTGGTCGATTACCAAACTAAATCCAAGTCCTAATTTGCATATGCAAATTAGGGATGGGAAGGGAAAAAGTGGAAAAAACATTTTTTACTTTCTTGTTTTGTGACTAAAAGTTACATGCTTTCCCTTCCTGCCCCTAATTTGCATATGTAATTTAGAATTTGGTTTGGCCAGGCACTTGGATTTGGCCGGATCAGAATCCTGCTGAATAAGGCCGAATCCCAAACCGAATCCTGGATCCATTGCATCTCTAATATAGAGCTACATTTACTTTGGACATACACATTGTTACATATATAGGCTATACACATAAGAGTTCTATTAAAGAGATTCTGACATCAGAAAATAACCTTTTTTAATTATCTATCATAACATTGTCTTTGAATGCTGTTTATAATTTTGCCATAAAAATATTTGCTTGATGCTTTTACATTACCTTTCTTACCCCTATGTTCCTCTATCAGGGAGCTGCCATATTTGTGCAGCAGTAGTTGGTTAGCATTAGAAATTCAAGCTGACAGGCTGAGATGGGACAGTCAGGTTTAGGAACTACAAGTTATAATTACTTACAAAAGCAGAACTATAGGCAAAAAAAATTATCAACGTGACCTATATGTAACTTTTAATGTAGATTAATATTTTAAAAAGAAAATTAGCGTCAATATCACTTTAAAGTTATGTTTATCTGTAAGGATATATGTATATATGATAATACTAATGCATCACAATGCATCTTTGAGCAGGTTTACGATGTAGTACAGGTAGAGGAACAGTTATCCGGAAACCCATTATCCAGAAAGCTCTGAATTACGAAAAAGTAATAATATAATCAAATAATTAATTTTTTTTTAAATGATTTCCTTTTCCCTGTAATAATAAAACAGTAGCTTGTACTTGATCCCAACTAAGATATAGTTAATCCTAATTGGAAGTAACACCAGCCCATTGGGTTTAAAACATGTTTAAATGATTTTCTAGTAGACTTATGGTATGGAGATCCAAATTACGGAAAGATCCCTTATCCAGAAAAAAGGTCCAGAGCTTTCTGGATAACAGGTCCCATACCTGTATATAGTATGATAGATATTCTGAGACACTTTGCAATTGGTCTTCATTTTTTATTTTTGTGGGTTTTTTTTCATTAGTTAGCTCTTTGTTCAGCAGCTCTGTCTTTTGGAAATTTAGCAGCTATGGATCTATCTTTACTACCGATCAGTTAAAATAATGCACCCCTTTAATTCGGCAATAAAATAACCTTTGAGCAGGTGCGGAGCCCAATGGGGCAGCAGACTCGTGGGCCTCGACACCCAGTACAATGCTGTGTGTGTCATGCCCTTAATGACTTTAGAATTTAGAAAAGATTTAGTAGATAGTGTCTCTTTAATTATTACTTTGTTAAACACATCTGTCCTTAGACAAGAAGCTTGTTGTTTCCTATGTACTTTCTGCATTTCTAGCCATTACCTGATACTTCCTCTCTCCCTCTCTTTCTTACAACGACTGGTGGCTGTACTTGAATTTTTTATTTTTACCGAGAACAACAAAACTTCCCTGGGAATATCTTCTCATCCAAGAGGAGGTCAACAACTATTGTTTGTGATCAGTTTACCCCATAATGATAGGCCTGCCAAATTACCAATCACACGCTGCCATACTATCAGAAAATGACTCAGAAAGACATTGTAGCAAAGGAAAAACAGATAAGTAGGGTTGAGCATGGTAATCTGGTCCATACCTGGCAATGCTGGGGAGAGACCTACCTACTTATCTGATACTATACACAGCTTTAGTATAAATGGGATTACATAGCATTTAACTATTTTACCTAGCCTCTTGTTTTTGAAGCAACAAGCTTGACAGGCTGTGCCAAAGGAGAAGAATATAGAAAACCATGATTTCTATGAACATGTACAGTTTCCAGTGCGTCTTGCCTTTGTGATGTCCATCTACAAAAAATACAATAATACAATAAAATAATCTATTTGATGTAACATCACATTTTCATGGCACGTGGAACCTCGGCTTGTGATGATTACTTATGGCAAGCGCTTGCAACATTAACAGATTCTGCTATAGTTTAATGCTTGACTGAAAATGGACCAAGAAATCTTAAATATTCCGAATAGTGTCACTTTAATAACTGAAGCCGTAATTTAGATCTTTGACATAAAACACGATAATGCTTCGCATTTTTTGCAGCTTTCATTTGTACACAAACAGGAAATGGTTTCTGTAGCAGTGTTAAATGTTAATCTCCTGCTGAGCGAGCTGCAGTCACAGGGAGTTGTGTGTTTCTAAACTTAGAATACTATTGACATAGCCTCTTAAATCTCAGTACCACTTCTTTTCTTTAGCAAGCATGTTTCTGCCCAATAACTCATTTGCTGGAAGATAAAAGTGTAAATAGAAATGCATAAATAAATAATGTTCCAGTCTATTCAATAGTGATGAATGTGCTGTATATATGAGGCAGTATAACGCTGTCCGAATGCTTTTCTCATTTACAATGTCTATTTATTCATTAATATTTTAGTAATTGGTCAAGATTATGTTTTGGGTGCAAAGACTAAACATAAGAAGATAAGCCAATAATTCCCCTATGTTTTGTATAAGATTTCTGTATGAATTAAAAGCCAAGCATGCTATAAAAAGAGTTCACTCTCCCTTTAAACGTAAATAAAAAAATATATAGTTGTAAACTGGTTATTCTTCAAAGATGGCTATAACTGCCTTCGTGTTTCTATGTATTAATAGAAAAGAAATTGCCACTAAAAAAGATACAATTCATTATTGGCTGTAGACTCCAGTGAAACAATGGCCCAAAGGGGAAATTATCATGAAAAATTGTACAATTCATGTTTGGCCGAACAAGCAATACAACATAATTACTCTAAGGCATTAGGGTACCCTGCTTATGGCTCAACAGGAAAATACACTAAACATTTACAGTATTGATTGAAAAAAAACCCTAATCCTTCTTATCTCCCTCCTAAGCCCTTAGGTCAATATTAAACTTTGAAACGCATTGGACATTTTGGTCGGTCTACTGGCTAATAGTAAATAAATGAAAAATAAATAGACTTCTTCCTCTATTCTGTGAGCAATTAGGCAAACATATATTTTTCTTTAAAGTCAAAGTCAGGGTAATATTTGGAAGTTTGTTTTAAACTAATTTGGGTGGATAAGGATGAGGGCACTGATAAAATTACACTTTTTTAAATGTCGAGGTGAATTTTCAAATGAAAAAAAATCAAATTTCGAGCTTTTTTGTGTACTTCGACTAGGGAATAGTCCAAATTCGATTTGAATTTGAAAAAAATTCGAATATCGAAATCATGTATGGTCTTTTTAAAAATTCGACCATTCGCCATCTAAAACTTGCCGAATTTGGAGTCGATTGGTGGTCTTTGAAAAATCAAAGGTTTTTTTTTTCTGGAAAAACTTTGAATCGTACGATTCGAATGCGCTATTACTTTGATTCATACGTTTCAAATTTGACTAAATATGGACCTATTCGATCGAAAACTGACCTATTTGGCCAAAAAAACCTTAAACTTCATTTTGGTTGGTCTTTTTTAATTCAAATTTCGACGTTTTTCAAATTCGAAATTTGACCCTTGATAAATCTGCCCCTTAATGAAACATATTTTCATATAATACACAAGAATTATATCCTTATAAACAGTGCTTAGTGATGTAATCTGTTATAATCAGAGCTTAGTGTTGTCATTACTGTCACATGACTCACTGAAACTTGTGTATTATAATAAAGTACCCTCTTTTGCAAAATATGAGAATATTAGAAGTCACCTTGTAGTTCCATGACTTGTATAAAAATACTCGGCCTTCAGCCTCGTGTTTTAATTTGGTCATGGAAATTCTCAGTAACATATTATATTGTTATATCAAATAAAGCAGCAGCACTCCGGTATTGTAGAAAATAGTGAAAAACTTTACTCAAATGCCATAGGCAACGTTTCGGGCTACGCAGGCCCTTTGTCAAGCCATTGACAAAGGGATTTCATGACACTGTGAACCAAAGTGGGGTTGGCAAATAGTTCTTATGAGTATCATAGTTTCCCTTTCAATCTATGGAATCAGGTATGTGTACAAAAATATAGTCCAGTCTTTATGCACCCTTTACGTTAACTTTTCGTATATTATAATTATTATATACATTTTTTTATAGTTTTAAATAGTTTGCTTTCTTTTTCTAATTCTTTCCAGCTTTTAAATGGGAGTCACTAACTGCACCTAAAAAACAAATGCTCTGTAAGGCTACACATTTATTATTATTGCTACTTTTTATTACTTGTCCTTCTGGGAAATAATGAATAAAAAGCTAAACAACTCAAAAATCACAAATATTAAAAAAAGGAAAACCAATCGCAAATTGTCTCACTCTGGACATCATACTAAGGGGCAGATTTATCGAACGAATTTGATTAGAATTTGAGTTTATGGGTCAATCTTATTCAATACCGAATTTACGTTTTTTTTTATTTTTTTAATACATTTTTAACTTGAAATTTGAGTTTATGGGAGTTTTTATAAATTTGACCCTTGATAAATCTGCCCCTAAAAGCTAATTTAAAGGTGAACAACCCCTTTAAACAAACAACTGAATGAGCTCATGTTAAAAAGGGAACACATGTTTTCCCTTTACAAAAAAACCCATTATAATTGTTTTGTGGCTAAGTTACCATCAAAAGTAAAGGTAAAAATTAAAAACTTACAATTAATGGCCTTATAATTCATGGGAGGTGTCCTTCCTGTAATTTGGAGCTTTCTGGTGATCTGTAATAATGGACGAATAAATTTGGCAGGCGCGAACTTGCAGTGCATTTCCAGCGTTTCATTGCCGGCGAATAAATTCGCAAAACTTTGCCACGCCGAAAAATCCCACAATTTTCTGCCTATTCTGCTGAACAATGCCATACCCACTAGCTCTAGCATAATTTCAGTGAAGAGTGATATCTTGTAACTGCTACCTTAGGAGTGAAGAAATAAAATAACTAATGTACTGTTGTATATTATGGCTACCACATCATTTTCTGGATGCCCATAGGAATTCTACTAGAGCCATTTCTTTTGTACCACTTGGCTTATTCAAATACTTGAGGGAGTTTTTATTAAGGGATGGAGTTACCATTAAGGAATGGAGTTAACATATTCAGAATGATTTTTCAAAAAAAAAAAAAAAAAATCATTCTTTGTAACTGGAGTAAAACATTTTAAAGAGTCCAACCTTTGACCTTCTGAATAGGTTTAAGATGATAAAGGCACGATGCCTAATGAAAACACTTCTTCTGGTGCTGAGACAAGGCGGAGGTGAAATGATCTTTCAAAATAGTTTGCAGATGTTGAAACATGATTTTGTGTGACGTTTCTCTTCAAATAGAGAGTTGTCACCACCTGGGATTTTCATGTAGTGTGACAAATACTAACTCAAACATTCCTTTCAATTATCATGCAGGAATAACCATTATTGTATTTCACTCTGTTGCTGAAGACACATGACTTTAACCTTACGCTAATGATGGTTTAACAGTCTTGCTGATATTGGGCATTGTGTCACCTATCAGAAATCATGCAAAGCCAGGAGTTTTCAGGTCGAAGCGCAAATCATCTTTCTGGTTAACTGGATCTTATACAATGAAATCTTATATTTGAGTCAATTTATTTAAATCTACATTCCCAGCTCCTTTTGGAAAGTCTTATTTTCTAACTATGAAGAATTAGGCCTGATCGCATTTTACATTCCGAGTGCATATGATTTGTTGTCTTGTTCTTTCACCTGTTTATTTTCTGAGTAGTCAATTAAAAGGCTTCACATGCAGTGGCAGCTCTCGAGTAGCTCAATATTTTTTTTTACCATTGCAATCCACCCGATCCAATCTATCTTTAATCACATATATTTAAAAGCAATGCCATTTAGTTGTACCTTAACAAGCTTATAAAAAAGAACAATATTTTCCAAATAATCATTCTGACATTCATAAAGTTTTAAAGCCCCATGAATATTTTGTAAAACAACCGTGACTTCTGAAATAACAAGAAGAAAAGAGATCTTTAGTGTCAGAAAAGGCCTAGCAGTTAAACAATTGTAGATTAAATTGACAAGGCAATTAAAAAATGAATACAAATGAAGTTATTTACAGGGATATGCGACACATTTGGTATGTCGGAACTAAAGCTCTGGGCAAGGTTGAGCATTTGGCTACTGTATTAATTACACTGGGCAATAGCTGCTCTCTTAGCCTCCTTCCTATGCTTTAGCTTTGTATCATCAGCCCTGAGACTCCTGTGTGCTAAAGTGTAAGCAGCAAAAGGCAAGTGTGATCATGTGAGCGTCCTCACTCACTGGAACTTCCCTCCTCCTCTGCCTACTGTAACCAGTGTCAGATTGGGACACCAGGGGCCCACCAAAAAAACAGACCAGGGGCCCATTCTCAGTACTATTTTTCTTCCTCTCCTCACACAACCTCTATTCTCCTTGTCTCTTTGCTTTACATGCTATAATCTATTATTCCATCTATTTGTTCTCATAGAAATAGAAATTGACCAAATGTTTAGCAGCATGAACACCTGGGTGGGCCAGTCCGACACTGACTAAAAGCCTATGCCAAGGTTGCCCTTCCATTCACCTTAATCAATTTACTATGTCTTTTCTGACACTAAAGATCTCTTTTCAGATCCTTATTAAGGCAGCCCTATCACACCTAAAGCTGCAACAATTGTAGTCAACCCCTGGCCAAACTCCCTATCTCATTATCCCAAGGAAGGATGGGAGGGAACGCCATCCTCTCCCATCATGTCCATGTCGTAATGCCTATCAGCTTCCTGCTACCCTATTTAAGCCCTCTCTTTCTACGCCCACCTACTTCTGTCTTAAACTACAAATCCCATCATATTAACACCATTTTTCCTATGTCCCCATTCACCCCCATGTCATGGCCACTCTAACTGTTCCAGGCTCGCTCTTCTGGGCAACTTCACTGGAGCCCACACAAAACATTCAAACAAATTTTGCCTAAAACAGCAGAATAGCAACAAGGAGCAGTGTAGTGGCTATGATATTAGACTGGATTCCTTTACAGTCTAAAGGATAATAATCAACAAAAAAGCAATCAGGATCCATCCCTAGTACAATATTAGATAATGAGTTAATATTTACGTGGGATTGGATTTTAAATGGTAGCTCTTTGAATCTGATGAAATAGTTAGTAGAGTATAGAATAATACGATTTAAAGACACCAAGAACTAATTCAAAAGACCTTAGACTATATATGATTAATAGGCAGTAGAATATATATTAATAATGAGAAATATGTTAAAACAAACTATACCATTGCAAGAAAAAAAGTATAAATGAAAATTGGAGACATGCATAAAGAAACTGAAATGAAACAAAGTGAAAATGCAGATTGCAATGAGATCAGTGACACCCATGGGTCTACTGATAATACAGGTCTTTGCATAAAACCGTCAGAATATAAAATATAAAAGGTGGGAGTCAGGAGGGAGCTGGAATGTTAATAGCAACCGTAATGTGACTTAATACAGTCATCTTAGTGGAGGGTCTTGTCTAAAAGATGGAGAGATTCCGGCAGACATAGCACTCCCTTTTGCTAAACTGAGACGGAAAAAGCTTGATACTGATAGGCCCAGCACCCACATTTCTATATATCCTGAATACATTCTATAAGGTGATTTCCAAATGGAAACTAAAGACATTTCTATGTGTTAAGTACATATTTTGTATTTATTAGGGGAAATAGATGCATTGACTAAGGTTCTATCTATTGCAGACAAAAACTGGCAGATTCAATGTTTTTACTGATATTAATACATTTACTATAAGATTAAGTGCAAAAAGTAATTTTCTCCTTAAAAAAAATGGGGGGGGTGTTTGTGAATCATTCTTTTAATGGGGACCATGAATCCTAAATTCATACAGAAACTCCAAATAAAGTGCAGTAATAACTTAATTTAACTTATTCCCAAGTCAGTAGCAAGGGAATAACATGAAGATCTTTCACAAATTAGTCCATAAGGATGTGAAAAAAAAATTAATGGATTTGACTTTTAAGTATGAAAACAATCTAAAACCACATGAAACAGCAGTAATGAATAAATTAAGAGTCAGAAAAGATATAAATATAAAGCCTGCGGATAAAGCAGGTGGAGGGGAGTTGCAGAGGACAAAGGATTATACAAATTAAGTTCTGTGTATTTGTAATACATATAACTTGTTTGGTGATTAAAGACCCTACTGTGAAATATATTCATGAACATACTCGATTTCTAGCTACCTGTCGAAGTGTATTTTAAATATAAAAAGTATATTCATATTTACTTAATTGGTGGCGTATACTAGTTTTCTTTTTTAATTCACCATCATATGTAGTTTGTATGTTCTCCTCCAGTGCCTGGATTTCTAATGTATGTATACATGCTAAATGCTAGATTTTGATAAGCACAGGTATAGTTTCCTCATGCTATGAGACATGGTGACTTTGGACTATGTGGTTGTGAAGTATTTATGACATTGCTCATGTCTGTAAACCCGTACCACATACCATGGCATAAATTATAGGGGAACCCAGAACCATAACTATTGTGTTGGACCAATGGTACTCTTATACGCGCACTGCTGGCACTAAGAGGGTTAAAAATCTGTACTGAACATGCATGCTCTATCTATAGGGTATACTTTATGTGAATCCCATATTTTGAGGTTTGATTCTGATTTATTTATTTTCAATGAAAAAGAAGAAACAGAAATCTTATAATATAAAATCTTAGTTTAAATATGATATACAGGTATGGGACCTGTTATCCAGAATGCTCGGGACCTGGGTGTTTCAGGATAATGGATCTTTCCGCTGTTTCGACCTTCATACCTTAGGTCTAATAGAAAATCATTTAATTATGATAAATAAACCAATAAGCGTTGTTTGCCTCCAATAAGGATTAATTGTATCTCATTTTGGATCAAGTACAAGTCACTGTTTTATTATTACAGAGTAAAAGGGAATACTTTTTTAAAATTTGGATTATTTGGATAAAATGGAGCTTTCAGGATAATGGGTTTCCGGATAATGGATCACATACCCAGGGCCGATCCTGGCCCCTTGCTGCCTGAGGCAGCAGCAGCTGCTGCTGACCCCCCTCCCCCATGCGCTTACCTTTTTGCGCCTGAGGGGGTCCAGGGGGGTCCACGAGGGCGGCGGGGAGGGCCAGTACGCTAGCGCAGAGAGCCCAACACTGTCTGCACTAGAAGAGCCAAATTTCCAGTTTGAAATGTACCAAGAGTGGCATTTCTGCGCCCCTGGTATCTAGTGGGACGCTGCCGCCTGTGGCGAGAGCCTCATCTTGCCTCATCGGCGAACCGCCCCTGCCCATCCCTGTATTATTAGTCTTCACTGGTGCAAACTGTGTGTTTGCTTTAGAGATTGATTATAGTTTATATAAGCAGGATCAGACCAAGTTACTGAGCTCCTATCCCGGGATTGAGTCTGGGTTGCCGGGCCCACTCGGTTTTTTCCAGTGTCCCTACGGGCCAGTCTGAACCAGTGACTTGCTGTGTAACTATGAGGGCACTCATTAAACTTTAATAAGGCTATCTGACTCATTTTTACATAGCAGATACAGGATAATCTCTGTATTATACAAAAGTACCTAATAGTGATTAGTGAAACTGACCCATTTTGCTTTGCAAGGATTACCTACAGAAGGCGCCTTAAAGGAATTGTTCAGTGTAAAAATAAAAACTGGGTAAATAGATAGGCTGTGCACAAAAAAAAATGTTTCTAATATTGTTAGTTAGCTAAAAATGTAATGTATAAAGACTGGAGTGATTTTATGTATAACAAGTCAGTCAGAAACTACTTCCTGCTTTTCAGCTCTCTTGGTTTACACTGACTGGTTGCCCTGGTTACCAGGCAGTAACCAATCAGAGACTTGAGGGGGGGCTACATGGGTCATATCTGTTGCTTTTGAATCTGAGCTGAATGCTGAGGATCAATTACAAACTCACTGAACAGAAATGTACCATGTGGCCCACCTTCATGTCGCTGACTAACTCAGAGTTATAGAGCTGAAAAGCAGGAAGTTGGATTCTGGCTGTTTTATTAGACATCTGTTCACTCCAGCCTTTATATATTACATTTTTGGCTAACTAACTATATTAGAAACATTTTTTATTTTGCACAGCCTATCTATTTACACAGTTTTTATTTTCACACTGAACTATTCCTTTAAAATGTTAAATTTGGTGCCAAATTGACGTCACAAAGCAGTGAATGCCATGACTAGTGATGAGCAAATGTCTCATTTTGCTTCGGCAAAAATTTTGTTTAACTGGCGAAAAATTAACACACCATTTTTATAGCAAACTAAATTAGAGTCATTTTTTTTTGTAGCACTTTGTTTCTGCTTTTGGAGGGCATTTTTTGCTCAGTATTCTGCTACACACATGCCTTACATTGTTAGAGGACATCCATTTCAATATGCTACAACTGCTTTTCACTAGAAAAAGAGACTCCTATCTTGCCAATTTCTTACAAACATGTCTGTGATTTTTGACATTACCTCTGGTTGACTGGTAGTGGTATCTACTACTACACTATAACTAGCAAATAATAATAAATCTGACCACCAAAAGATAACATATGGGTGCTTTGCAGAGGAAGCCGATGACAACGCGCTGAGTAAGAGAGCGCTGGTCTCCCAGTGCGCCCTACAGTTTTTTCAATCCAAAAAAAAAAAAAACGTTTTTTTTCCAGCTAAACAAAATAAATGCCAAAATTCTAGCGCCCTTTAGCAAAATTTTTGACACAAGTGGAAAAAATCGTTCAGGTGTCAAATATAATGCAATACTAGAGGCCTTATAATTAGTGATGGGTGAATCAGTCCTGTTTAGAAATGGCGAAAAATTTGCGAAATGTATTAAAGTCAATGGGCATCAAAATAATTTTGACACGCGACAATTTTAACACGAGTGACAATTTTTACACGAGCAAGATTTTGTCCAAATGCGCTAAAGTCAATGGCTGTTGATGCATGACAATTTTTACACAAGCGACTTTTTTGTCCAAATGCATAAAGTGGTAGTGATGGGCGAATTTCTCCCATTTCACTTTGCCGTGAAATTCGCGAAACGCAACTTTTGACTCCCTCATCAATTCTGACACTTGCGTCAATTTTGGGCGTGCAAATAATTATGGCACGTGACGGTTTTGAGTGACTTTTCTGACGCAGTCCAAAATTTTTACAATTTTCATGGCTGTTTCAAGAATGTATTCACCGGCAACGAAACACGGAAATTTGCAGCAAATTTGCGTCTGGTGAATTAATAGCCCATCACTAGTCGATGCGTTACAATTTTTATATGAGCGACTTTTTTGTTGCAGCAGTGAATTTTTGCAGCAGTTCCATGAAACAATTCACAGGTGGCGAAATTTGTCGCAAATCCATGCCTGCTAAATATATTCGCCCATCAATACTTATAATTAAACAAAATTAAAATAAACTAATTAAAGAAAAAGTCCAGCTATAGTTACTGTATCAATATTAACATTGATTATTTTCTATAACAATCCTGCCTGGGTACTCAAAAACCATGTAAAAAAAAATCAAATACTTCCGCTACGAGTCAAGACTGTTCATGTGCCGTGTGGTAACAAAGCCATTTGCTGCTTATTACTATGTGCTTGGCAAGAGCAAATTAAATTGTTTACTTGTGTAATATGATAATGGAATTCATTACTTAGGACATTGCACAGAAGGAAAAGACAAGGTACTGGGGCAAGGTCTAATTCAATGCAGATATATTGTATTTAATAATTGCATAAGCCCTTACAGTGGGTGCCTAGATACAAATTGTAGTTGCATACTAATCCTGCAGGGCCCAATAGATGTAATACATTTTTTCTCCTTTCTGACGACATCCCTAAATGGTGAATTTCTTTGTATAAAGTGCTAGGCCACTAATAAACCTCTCTAAGATACTGCAGCAGTTTAATTTCACATTCATTTTCTCACTTGAGGTTATGATTAAAAAAGAGTGGGTGGTGATTTTAAGTGTTTATTGAACCTGGAAGTTTTTTTAAATCAAATTTCTAGCCTTGAAGTCTTTAAAAAATGAACTGCTTTAACACAATGTACACTTTTCCCCTGATTTCAGCTTCAGTTCTAGCCTTGAACCCTTGACATCCAACCATGAATCACAGCCCTCCCCCTTTTATTAACTGCAAAACTCTGACTTTTAAATTATGTTAAGGGGGAAACATCAAATCAGAAGTAGAAGCAGTACTTGTTATCATGTACACTTTCTTGTTAATCAGTCAACACTTTAAACAAAAGCACTTTTAGACTTGACGTTGCTTTTTTTTTCAGTTCATTTGTTTTCAGATTGTTCCACCAAAAACTTTAATTGTTTTCATTTTTGCCATTTTTTTGAAACTTTAAGTTTAAAGTTTAATGTGCGGTCTCAGGTGTTTCAGTCTGGCAGCTCAGTAATCCAGGTGCAGATTCTGAATTGTTACAATTTGCTACATTAATGGATACATTTCTCAGCAGCATCTTTGGAATATTAGCAATTATTGTATTAATTATAACAGCTGCCTTTAATGAAACTGTCACGGTCTGCACCCAACACCAGAACAAATGCCAAGCACCCTGGTCTCGGCTTGTGCTTCACCTGTAGTGTGACCACCTTTGGCCTCGGGAGGAGCCCTCAGCTACTTGGATGCCACCAGGACTTAAACGAGAGGTGCAAGGCTAGATGTTCTGGATAGGCAGAGGGGCACGACTGTTAGCTAGAGTCTTTCAGGCCGAAGGTCGCGGTACAAGACGTTAGACAATAGAATAGTCAGATCAGGCCGGGTCGGAGCAGGCAGAGAATAAACGTAGTCAGGCAGGCAAGGGTCAAACCAGGAAGTCAATCAGAAGGGTTAAGCAGAAGAGGTACTCGGTATTCAGGCAAAGGTCAGGATCCAGAGGTCAGAATAGTCAAAAGACAGGCAGGGGTCACAACAAGAATCAAACAGGTTCAAAACAGGATAGCAAAAGCTCAGAAAGCACCAGGAACAAACTCCTATAGCGGGCAATGTGTAAAAAGAAAATGTACCTTTAAGTACTTTCGCGCCATTAAGACACAAAGAGGCGCGCCGCATGCGCCCTAGGAAACCGGCGCAGCACACAGTCATGGCGGGCATCCCCGCCGACCCCCACGAACCCCACCAGGGTAAGATTTTATTACAGAAACTCAGGCATTCTGCTCAGCAGGGACAGTGTTAAGAAAGGTATTAACTAAATGTAGCAATTTACAACAGTTTGCACTGTTGACAACCCCCCTTGCAAAGCTGATTTCAAAAGACACAAGAAAGGTGAAAAATGAGTCTTTAAACTTCAATACGGGTATGGGACCTGTAATCCAGAATGCTCGGGACCTGGGGTTTTCCGAATAATGGATCTTTCCATAATTTGGATCTTCATACCTTAAGTCGACCATTAAATCATGTAAATATTAAATAAACGCAATAGGCTGATTTTGCTTCCAATAAGGATTGATATCTTAGTTGGGATCAAGTACAGGTTACTGCTTTATTATTACAGAGAAAAAGGAAATTATTTTTAAAAAATTTGGATTATTTTTATTATAATAGAGTTTATGGGAGACATAATTCCATAATTTGGAGCTTTCTGGATAACAGGTTTTTCGGATAACGGATCCAATACCTGTGTTAGTAAAACTGTCACAACTTTAGAAATGTGAAACTTAAAAAAGTCTATTTCTGGTGAACAATCTGAAAACAACTTAGCTGAAACAAAAAGTGTTGGAAGTTGAATAACCCCTCTAATTCATGAACATTTAAAATGTAATGAAGCAGGCACACTATTATTGTGTACACTCCAGGCCAATAAGATTCTGATTTATTTTAGTCTTTGCCAGCACTATATATAATAGGGCTAATTTACCACTATAGCCACAGGTGCAGTTAAGCAAAAATGGATTCACCCATTCACCCCATTCATTATAGAGAGAGTTGAGATCAGCACCAGCGCATCAGTCCCATCTTCTGTTCCTGTTCCTTAACACGGCAGTGGGCAAGAACGGGTCGATCCCCTCCCGCCCTGCAATGGAACAGGAAATACCAAATAAAAAGCCAGTTCCCGCCCCCTAGCCACCATCTTTTTTACTCCTGTCGCTACCCCCATTAGTACAGACTGGGTACCTCTCTCCTTTCTGATGTCCTGGGACCGAGGCTGTTTTACCTCTTGGGTGTCTCTAAGAAAGCCAATGAAGGCTTGGGCCATGTGTGCCACCAGCGCTGTAAGCCGTATATGCCTCCTAGGCACCGTGTGCGACAAGATGCTGACGTCAGCCTCTAAGATGGCGCCGGCGTTTTTATGCATGCGCAATGACGCAAACCCAGAAGCGAACATGAAAATGCGCCTGAGGCTTGGTGCTCAAGTTTAAAAGGAGCGTCTTTTATCTCCCTATGGCTGCTGAATTGTTAAGAGTTTCTTGTGCCATTTGTGCTGTCAGGAGGGTACTATTGTAAGTATGAGTCCCCTGACCATTGATATGAAGCCCGTAGGGATCCTCCTGGGACATGGATAATATTTGGAATTTTTTTCAGGTTGGATAGCTACATCTATTGGATCTCTATTGCATAATAGGCTGTAGAAGGTCTCACTCGGGCTCAAAGGGGTGAGTGCTTTTTGAGAGGTGAACACAACAGGGGGCGAGGGAAAAAGAATGAAAATGTTGATATTGTTACACTTTTTTTCTTCTTAATAGGAGTCCTCCAAGTAGAGAGAGTAGAAGAAAGGTGACTAGAGCTGAATGTGCTTCATGTTCAGATTATGCTCTTCCAGATAAGAGGCTGTGTGTCAAGTGCCTGCGTGATGCCTCTGGAGTTGACTCACCTCTAATGTCCGATATGATGGATTGGATGAAAGAGACTATAAATCAGTCAGTATCCTCTATGATGTCACAAGTCACGGATAATGTTCTAAAGAATTTAGGCCGGGGGCCAGTCTCTGTTGGAGGCAGAAGTAGTTCAGGGATACCCCCCTTAACAGGGCATGGTATGAATTTATCGAACGTATCAAGTGAATCCGAAGGAGAGATTTCAGACAGAGGTTCAGTTCAGGATGAAGAATCTGCCTTTAACATAGAGATGGTAGAGCCACTTATTAAGGCGATAAGGAAAACACTGGATTTGGAAGACCAAGGAAAATCTCCGGTTAAACAGGATAAAATGTTCAAATCATCCACTAAATAGAATCATCATATCCAGTGCACGATGTTATTAAATCGACCATTCAATCGGAATGGGATAGTCCTGATAGGAAACAAGCAGTGCCTAGAAAATTCAAAAAATTACTCCCATTTTCAGCAGACGTGGCTAGATCCTGCGAAAATCCTCCCAAGGTTGGTGCAGCCATTACCAGAGTGGCTAGGAAAACTACCCTTCCTGTGGACAAAGGGGCATCCCTTAAAGACACCATGGAGAGAAGACAGAATGGGGTCCTTAAGAGGGTTTATATCGCTGGTGGAGCAGCTTGTAAATCAGCCATAGCAACAACCTCTGTCACAAGAGCTATTAAAATATGGCTCCAGGAACTGGAAGATGCTATTAAAGCAGGCACAGATAGAGATAAACTGGTCGAATTACTTCAGGATATCAAAGTGGCCAACGAATTTGTGGCAGAAGCTTCTTTAGAATCTAAAGAATCAAAAGAGATCCTAAAGGATCCCCAAGTAAGAGTGTCAGATCTGCTTCAAAAGCTGGGATGGATAATGAACTGGGAAAAAAGGTTCACATCCCTTACACAGCGACTGGAATTCCTGGGAGTGATAATCGACACCAGAAACTTCAACCTTTCACTTTCACAAAGGAGAATTCAGGACATTCAGGATTCTATAAGAACCTTCAGAACCAGACCTGTACAAACAGCAATAAATTGCCAGAGAGTATTGGGAAAAATCATTTCTACAGTGGAGTGTGTGAAGTGGGCCCATTACCATGTCAGAATATTGCAAAACAATTTCTTGTCCAGATGGAATCACAATTATCTCCGACCTCATCAGAAAATACAACTAGTACCAACTACGATTCAGTCCCTGAAATGGTGGACAAGGACAGTGACCCTCGTAGGTCCAGTGTCTGTGAGTCAGCCAGACTGGTTGATATTAAACACCAATGCCAGGAAGTGGGAATGGGGAGCCCACAAACTGGGGATTGAAACTCAGGGCAAATGGGCCCCATTGGAAATTTCCGGGTCTTCCAACTGGAAGGAGCTCAGGGCAATATTTATGGGACTCCTAACATTCAGACGAAAATTTCTGAACAAGTCGGTATTGGTGAAATCAGACAACATGACTTCGGTCAGATATCTGAACAGGCAAGGAGGGACGAGGTCAAAAAGTCTATTAGACTTGACCATGACTATTTTTTCATGGGCGGAGAAGAACTTGAAAGATCTGAAAGCAGAATACATTCCAGGATTACAGAATGTGAGAGCGGACAAGTTAAGCAGGACAATGTCCAGACCCAGGGAATGGGAATTGAACCAATCTGCTTTCAACATAATCCTGACAAAATGTGGTCCCTGCTGTCTCGATCTCATGGCTTCAAAAACGAATGCGAAAATTTCAAAGTTCATGTCCTAGACAGCAGATCAGGAAGCTTGGAAGGTGGACGCATTCTCAATGAAGTGGAAATTTGTCAGGGCCGACATCTTTCCTCCTCTTACATTAATTCCAAGGGTCCTGAGAAAAATAAAAAGAAGGACCAAGCAGAAGTAGTTCTGGTGGCACCTTGGTGGCCGAAGAGACCTTGGATTTTAGCATTATCCAAGGATCTCCCACTCAGGCTCCCCCAACGGGAGGATCTGATGATGCAGGGGGAAATAATCCAACCCCATCCATGCAGGTGGAACTTAACGGCTTTGCTCTTGAGAGGTTAAACCTCTTATCTACTGGTCTCTCTGAAGCTTCCATTTCCACTTTGATTGCGGCAAGGAAACCCAATACCTTGCAAAAATACTTTATCATTTGGGAAAAGTTCAGTGAGTGGTGCAGAGGAGAAGGAGTCGATCCACTCAAGATCTCTGAAGTCCATGTGGTGGAATTTCTGCAGAATGGATTAGAGTTCAAGCTCAGTTTGGCTACGCTCAGAGGCCAAGTCACGGCTATATCTCACTTCTCTAAAATACAGTGGTCTCAATACACCATGATTAAAAACTTCTTCCAAGGAGTCAAAAGAATGTCGCCGGTCACTAGACCTCAAGTTCCCCCTTGGCACTTGAGTCTGGTGTTGAAGGCTCTTTCTACAGAACCCTTCAAACCTTTACAAGACATACCACTTAAGATGCTGAATTTAAAGACGTGTTTTTTGCTTGCGATCACCTCCGCGAGGAGGGTCGGAGAGCTTCAAGCCCTGTCTGTAAATGAAGGTAAGCTTACCTTTCTTCAAGATAAAGTAGTGCTCAAAACTACAGATAAATTTATCCCCAAAGTGGTGTCACAATTTCACACCACTCAGGACATCATATTACCTACGTTCTTTCCTGATCCTAAATCCGACAAGGAGCAGAGATGGCATAACTTGGATGTGGTAAGATGTCTAAAGATCTAACTTGAAATAGTTATTCGCAAGATCTTCTGACTCCCTCTTGGTGATCCTGCAGGGGAAGAAAGCAGGGGCTCAGCCATCCAAATCCACGATAGCGGGATGTATCAAAGAGTGCATCCAGATGGCCTACACATTAAACTCTCACACAGTACCCTCTACTATTAAGGCACATTCTACTAGAGGCATGGCGGCATCCTGGGCCTTTCATGGGGGGGCCAATTCAGAAGAAATCTGTAAAGCGGCTGTTTGGTCTTCGTTCCATTCCTTTTTGAACCATTACAAATTTGATGTATTTTCGAACAAATCCTCTTCTTTTGCATCCTCGGTGTTGAACTCTGCATTGAATATTTAATATTCTCCCTCCCTCTTTATGTTGTGTATTCTTTGGTACATCCCGTTGTTGCCCACTGCCGTGTTAAGAAACAGAAATAGGGAAAATCATATCATACTTACCGAGATTTTCCTTTCCTGGACTGTAACACGGCAGTGGGCAATGTTCCCACACTCAAGGTGGAGACTCCACGATTTAAAAATGGCGGCATGGGGGCGGGAACTTATTTGGTATTTCCTGTCCCATTGCAGGGCGGGAGGGGATTAACCCGTTGTTGCCCACTGCCGTATTACAGTCCAGGAAAGGAAAATCTCGGTAAGTATGATATGATTTTCCCTATTCTGAATCATTTCCACTTATTAACACAGGGAAACAATGGACCAACTGCCAGGCTGTGTCAATGGGGAAAGATGCTGCATTATGGTTAAAAAACATTGTGAGTTTCAGGCACCCAGTAAGTTCCTATTCTGTTGAGAAGTAGTATGGAGTATATATACCACAAAATAAAATAAAAAGGCAACAACTAAATCAAGGGAAGAATAATATTTTTCTAATATATATTTTTCCTAATATTTCTTTTTTATTGTTTCCTTTAGTCATTGTAGGTCTCTATACAAAAATATCAGCAAATGTTTTGCCACATTTCTTTACAAGTAGCTTTCCAGTACTCATGTCCATTCCATTCACTAGTGGTAAAAATAGATTTAATCAGTATATTTATAATTGTTCCCAGTGGATAGTGACTGAATATGTGGATATGACCTTGCTGATGGGATAATTCACAATAATGAGAAAATAATATTTTCCATAAAAAAAAGGGAAGATGGTTCCAGTTAACAGTTAAAAGTCTGTCTTGGCATCTCAGTGAAGGTCAGTCTGATGAGAGCCAAGAGCGCAGCCTGCAAGAAGACAACAATGTCTAAGATCATTTTGATATTTACAAGAAAGAAGCATACCCTGTGAATGATAAATAGTTTATATTCCATACAGCAGACAAGACAAAGAAAGACAGAGATGCTCAGAATCAAAGGAATTCCCAAAGTCACTTTCTGAGATATTGGTTGTAAAATTATGTTTGAATATGATTTATTGTATTCGCTAGATCAGGGCCAGCCAATCTAAGGCTATCCAGTCATTGTTCAACTAAAGCTCTTGGCATATTTAAAAAGACTTTGCCAGCAGAGTTCTGCCAAAACTATAATAGAGTAAGTTGCTATTAGTTTGTAGTCGCATGCAGTGCTCTTTCTATTATGCATCTAGATGAGAATACCCTAACTATGTTAATCTCCCAGGATTGTGGCGTGCTAAAAATACACAGGCCTCCATCTTAAAGAATAAGTAAAGCATTGTTTTTTTCTCTCTCCAAAAATAGCCCCCCAAAATATCATCTTTCTCTCTCCATTTAGTTTTTATTTTGTTTCTCTGATACAAGTAACTGAATTGCAGCTCTTTTAACTACATAGTTACATACAAACTTTAGTTAAAACAGGTTGAAAAAAGACAAAGTCCCTCAAGTTCAACCCCTCCAAATGAAAACCCAGCATCCATACACACACCCCTCCCTACTTTCACATAAATTCTATATACCCATACCTATACTAATTGCAGAGTTTTGTATCACAATAGACTTTGATATTATGTCTGTCCAAGAAATCATCCAAGCTACTCTTAAAAGCATTAACAGAATCAGCCATCACAACATCACTCGGCAGTGCATTCCACAACCTCACTGTCCTCACTGTGAAGAACCCCCTACGTTGCTTCAAATGAAAGTTCTTTTCTTCTAGTCTGAAGGGGTGGCCTATGGTGCAGTGATCCTCTTTATGGGTAAAAAGGTCCCCTGCCATTTGTCTATGATGTCCTCTAATGTACTTGTAAAGTGTAATCATGTCCCCTCGCAATCACCTTTGTTCCAGCAAAAAACAATTCCAACCTTGACAGTCTACCCTCAAAATTGAAATCTTACATTCCTCTTACCAGTTAAGTTGCATGTCTCTGCACTCTCTCCAGCTTATTTTTATCCCTCTTAAGGACTGGAGTCCAAAACTGCACTGCATACTCCAAATGAGGCCTTACCAGGGACCTATAAAGAGGCATAATTATGTTTTCATCCCTTGAGTTAATGCCCTTTTTTATGCAAGACAGAACTTTATTTGCTTTAGTAGCCACAGAATGACACTGCCCAGAATTAGACAACTTGTGATCTACAAAAACCCCAAGATACTTCTCCGTTAAGGAAACTCCCAAAACACTGCCATTTAGTGTATAACTTGCATTCATATTATTTTTATTTTCTTATCTAGCATGAATCTCCCCCACCTGAGCTATCTTACACTCTCTGACTATGAAGACCTCAAAGAGGTTCCTACTGTACATGCCTGATTGATTTCCATTGCAGCAGAGGCAGTGGGCATGCCCAAAAGGCACCTCTTGAAGGAAAGCTCAGGTGATGGAGCTTCATGTTAGACAAGGAAATAGTTAAAAGACCTGTAGTTCAACTGTTTGTATTGGAGAAACAAAATACAACTAAATTAAGGGAGAAAGGTATTTTATTCTGGAGTAATTGTAAGGGTTTTCTTTCTTCAATAAAAGGCTTACTTATTCTTTAATCTAAATTAATAATGTGCCAAAGGGGCAGATGATTAAACTTGGACCACTGGAATGGTCTTATAATAGATCATGACAACGAGAAGAATATTTGATGTATTTGCCCCTCTTCACAGGCTTTATGTACTCCTGTACAACAATACAGTATGGTTAATTCAGATTATTATTAGGTTAGGAATGTTATTATTATATAATACATGATACATACACAATATCCTGTAAATAATATCATTATAAACAGTGCTTAGTGATCGGTTATAATTGGAGATTAGTAATGTAATTTTTTGTCACATGACTCACTGAAACTAGTGACCTAGAAGTTCCATGACCTGTATAAAAACACTTGGCCTTCAGCCTCGTGTTTTTATATGGTCATGGAACTCCTTGAACACTTATAATATCCTTATAATTTACAAGAGGGGGTACTGTTTTCACTATTATTATGGGCTTCATTTAGTCTAGGGTTCCATTAGAGCTGCACCCCAATACAAATAATTTTTCCGTAGCTGAAGAGCCCACAAAGCCATATAATGGAACTGCCATGGCCCACATTGCTGCCCATGCATACTGAACAAGGTTGTTTGCATATTGTGATGCTAAGCTTGTTTATGCTATTGGGTTCAGAATTCTATGGTGCGCACAAAACACTGAAATTCTCTACAATTTCATCCCCAAAATTGTTCAGTGCAATAGTGGTAGGTGCATCTTTGCCCTTGTGACTGCAATTATGCTGGGAAAAATGCATTGTGGGTATAAAAGCCTACTAATTACATTAGAAATTGCACAGTGTAGCGACAAAAAGGTTTGTTTGGCCCCAGGGCCGAACGTTGGGATTAACTCGATATTGCCCTGATGTTGGTGAGCACATCGGTGAAAGAGCCACTCATTTGGGGACCTCGCGAAACAAGCAGATCTTATAGTGTAAGGCCACCTTAAGTCTGCTGCTTTTATCAACCCATGTATGGCCACCTTACTGTCTGCAGACAGTAATGTGAGCTGAGTCAGTTATCTTTCCGTATTAAAGTGTTATTCATTTTGTTATTCTGATTTAATCCTTATCTTAACACACTCTGGAATGTTTTTAGCTAAGCTCCCGAGTAGACATATTTTAACAACAGATGAAGTTCTCTTTTTCATGTTCGCATGTTTTATATATATCCGCCTAAGTCACCAACAGCATATGGTTATATCAGATCAAAGGTGATTTTCAGCCTGAAGGATTATCATTTACTACTGTCGCACTGAATTGTCTCAAAAAGGGAAAAAAAAAAATCTGTTTGGGTCAGTAAGTTTGTTCCCTACTGGCTGAATGAATCATAGTGATAAATATTAATGAAGTGACATTTCCCCATGCAAATTTTTTAATTCAAAGAAGAGTTCCTTGCAATTTGCCTATATTGACTGGCAGCCAGATGAACAAACAGTTAATCCATTTAGTAAGAATGGTAAAAATCAGCATGTCTCATTAGGGTCTCCAGGCTCTGGGGCCTAATTTGATGCAGTGTAATTTAATGGGTCAGTGAGCTACTTAAGTATGTCTTCAGTTGTCCGTTATTTGTTTTATAAGAATGGCAGCCCACACGGTGCTGTGTCAGTTATTCAGCTTGGAATATGCGATCTTAAGCAGTGGAAATCCTGTTTATCCTCTGTAAACTGCTAGTGTCAAAATGCATGCACGATTGCCCTGCAATGTTAGCTGTAAATAAAATATTCCCATCTGTCTAGTTCTATTAACTCGTGCTATGCGGATTCCCTGCACAATCCAATTAAGCTTAGCGCAGAAAGCCTAGGGTACAACAGTCTAAAGCAATGACAGAACTACAGCTACCAGTATCCTTGCTGAAGATGCTCATCAAAAGTCAAAAGGTTGGACACCTCTTTAATTTAATGGAAATAAAGTCTTCCAGGATTGTGTCAGAATATGGCAGACACATACCCTTTGCATTTCTTGATTTCAGCATCTTACTGTAGATCTGTATGTAACTACTTTTTCTCTTTATATCTTCAGTTCTGCTAAATATTTTATGGTCTATTTATTACTATTTATGCCTTGCAATCATATATTACAGATCGGCTAAAATGTATTTGATACTACAAAAGCTTTCCAGGATGAAATAAAAACCCCTTGAGGCCAGGCCTAGACTTTCTGCATGTATGTGTATGCATGAATAGATCTTTAAAGGAATAGACTAAAAGGCTTCACTGGTAGTGAAAATAGATGAGCCTTTGCTAAAAACATACTGCATTTATTTACTTAAAGAGATGTCCAGGAGTAGTTCAATAGATACTCTGGTAACTGAATGCAGGGACGGACTAACCTCCCTGTTTTTCACTTACAAATAAACACAAGCCAACATCAATGGGCAGCTGTCATTTATATTAAGGAGGTGAAACTGGAAGGAAGACAGAAGGAGCCAACACTTTCAGTACCTTCAAACCAAAAAAAGAGACAATTCGCAATGAGCACAGAATAACAAAGAAAACCCACTTTCACAACCACCACCAAAAAATTGCAAGCATTTTTCCTAAAAAGTGGCTCGGTCATGTATTTATTGCAGTGAAAGAATACAATATGTAAACAATGCATCATTTTATTTCTTCTTTTCTGTTATTAAAACCTACAATATGCTTTGTAAATATATATATATATATATATATATATATATATATATATATATATATATATATATATATATATATATATATATTTATAGATATCAGCTGACACCAGAAACTCCACTTCTCATAGCCACGGCAGAGAGTGGTCCCTACAGCATATTTTAAAGTCAACAATAATTTTTTGCTGCATGAAAGAGAAAACAAGAAATATGTAATAAAAGTTACATACATTATACTGGGACCTAGTCCATGAACAGAAACCATGTCAGAGATGCTTTACAATTTAGGGGAATGGCATATAGCACCTCGACAATGCAGTATCAAAGCACTCAAAATGTTATAGATAGGAATACAAAGTGTTTGGGCTAGTGCACCTTAGGAAACAGTTGCCTGGAAAAGTGCTGAGCTACTTAAAAACAGCCAATGCTATTACCCTTACAATGTATTTCTTCCTAAACATAGCCAACCATACATGCATTTAGTAATGTATATAGTATCATTTACAGATCCTAACAACCTGTTGTGCCAGAAAGTGAACTTGCTGTAAACTTCCGTGAAACATACAAATGCATGTTATTCTAGACTCATCACATGGGCATTTGTTTCCCTCTGTCACTGCCTCTTAGGAAGAATCAAGGTGTACAGCAGCTTCTCACTAAGGAGCCTCTTTTGAGCTCATTCAGAGGCTTTTCAGTGGATGCAATTAGTTCTTTCAGCCCTGCCAGTACTCTGTCGAATTAGGAAGTGACAGAAAGTGCTAAAGTGAAACTAGCTTCATATTCCTGTTTAGTATAAGAAATAACAAACACCATACATATTGTATCATTAAAACAATAGGTGTATGTTCAGCACAAGCCCTATTCATTGAGTCTATAAAAATATTTTCCATGTTTTGTGCAGTATTCGTTTTATGCACATCAAAATCTTCTCAGGAACTCACCAACCTCACGTCTGTCTTGCAAATATATATTGAAATTGCATATTAGTCAGGACCCCAGAGGGTCATAGATACTCCATGGCAACTGGCAGCTTCTGGGAATTGCACCACAAGCATTTCGTGGAAAATGAGAAAATTTAAAAGGGATAAGTATGACAAACATCAATGTGTACTATAAGTGCTTTTTTAACCCTTCTTTGTGAAAGGTTATCTAAACATACTGAAATATCCAGGTTCAGATATATGCGTACTGCTCAAATATACACAAACACACAGTAATGTAACTGGAGGGGGCGGGCCCTGGCGCGGGAAGCACAGCCGGGCCCCCCGCCCCCCTTTGTACGCCCAGAATCGCCTGGAAATGGTTGCGTGCTAGCTGCCGGTGGGCAAAAATAGAATCGCTCACTTTCAATTGAAAGCAAGCGATTCTATTTTCGAGAGGGCTCCTGAGTGCGCTTGCCTAATCGATAGATGCATGCTCAGATGTAAATGTAACTAATTACTGAGGCTAGTCTTATCTTATGCAACTATACCAAATGCAATGGTATTCAAACATATATTGCATTGCAGCAATTGATTTACATTTTCAAAAATGTATCTGAATGAATTTTGCTCCCCACCCTAAACAATACAATACCTGTACTCATTTTTCCAGCATGTATTGTGCTTTGTCCATACTTTAGTCTTGGCCAGGTTTAGAAAAACCCAAATTCTCCAGTTGTAGGAGGAAACTCAGCGCAGATCATGATATCCTTAAATTGTAAAACGGACATCTGTCATTGAGTTCTTCAGGACTCCGGAAGGTTTGAAGTGGCAGATTTTGGATTCTGACTTTTTGCAGCTTTGGGGTATAATAAATCTTAAAAATGAAAATTTTTAGTCCTCTAAAGATTTTTGGCAAAAAAACTTGATCAGAAAAAATTGAGGTTTAGTGAAGCGGAATACAATAGTTACTTAAATTAGCAGCACCTGTATTGATCCGGTTTTAGTAAATAACCCCCTTAATGAACCAACACATATCAATCCTAGGAATTTTATTTCTGGTGATGTCAGAATTCCACTCATAAATGAATAGCACATAGATACGGCATATCACTTCACAATTTGACTCACATGCATGATCTGTCCTCTATGGAGGTGGTAGGGCTTGTCTTAGTTCCCAGTGTAGTCTGGTTTGACTGTGGTCCCTTACTTCAGGAATTTCACTCACTATTTCCTGAAGCTCAAGCACTTGGATCCCTATACCGGCAATCTGGTCAACAAGAGGTACTAACCTTACTATCCTGTTGGATCCTTGAGCTGCTCAGCTAACTAAATCATGCCTGTCTCTCACTTCTGTAGTGACTATAACAGAACTATCACCAACATTTTCCTAACTGGGCCTGGCACCTGACTCAATCCTGTAGGTGGGATCCAGGAAAGAGCCCTGAGTATGTGTGCTCTCCCTTTTATTTTCTTAGACAAACTATGGGGCAAATTTAGTGAAGGACAAAGTGACCATCATGGGTGAAAATTCGCTAGCGTGACGTCCTTTCGGTACTTTGCCGATTTACTAACGGTCACTGGCGTAACTTTGCTAGCAAGGAGTTAGACTCTAGCGGTACTTCGCTCCCTAACGCCTGGGGAAGTTGCGCTCTAGCGAATGGACAGAACTACACAAATTCACTAAGATGCGGATTTTACTGAACATTAACTCTTGCGCCAGACTTGCCTTCGCCACCTCAGACCAGGCGAAGTGAAATAGTGTAGATAGGACTAAAAATAGAGTATTTTCCTTTTTTCAGGATGATAGGCTGAAAAAGAGCGTACATTTTTTTTGGGGGGGGGGGGAACTGACTTCCCCCTACATTTCCTAACCTATGGCACATAAACTATACACTGGGCTTATGTGTAGGGAAATATAACAACTTTATTTTATTTTATGTTATTAAGGTTTCCCGGGCTTGTGTAGTTTAATGTATTTGCTTTAACATATACGTCCATAGAACTTTAAGTTCCCGCTGTATGCAAATTAGGTAACGCTAGCGCAACTTCACTTGGAGCAGTAATGCTAGCGCAACTTCGCCAGCATTCAGCGCCCTGGACGCAACTTCAGATTTTAGTGAATTAGAGTTGTCCTGGCGAATCCACGCCTGGCACCCATGTCTTACTGAGGACCACCTTGGTTGTCAAACTATAGAGGAAACTGCCTGAATGAAATACACCTAAACTCTCTGTATCTTTACACTCTGCATCTTATGCCATAATAGATTATGCAAATGTTTAATATTTTATAAGGTTGGTTTTTAAGTATGAACAATAAACACCAAATGGGTTATCCTTCTGTGGCATGGGGTATAGCTACAGCTCTCCTGATTTAGTCGGACTGCATTCAGAGAACTTTGTGCTTCCTTCCAAGAATACAAAGATCTGCACCTTAAACAAACAACTAGTTGTTTTCAGATAGATCACCAGAAATAACAACTTTATCCAATAACTTCCCATTTTCGATGTGTGACCGTTTTTCTAATATTGAAGTGTAAAGTGTAATTTTTCACTTTCTGAAGCAGCTCTGGGAAGGGGGTCGCCGACCCTATAAACTGTTCTAAATTGATACATTTAGTTGATACATTTCTTACCTTTGTCCCTGCTGAGCAGAACCTTTGAGTTTCATTACAGGCAGCTGTTAGAATTGATACAATACTAATACTCCAGAGATGCTGCTGAGAAATGTATCAACTAAATGTTGCAGAATTGTAATAGTTTAGAGTCTGCACCTGAATTACTGAGCTGCCAGACTCAAACACCAGAGACAGGGACATTCAACTTTAAACTTAGATTTTGGAAAAACGGTAAAAAATAAATGATGAAAATTAATTGAAAAAAGTATTTATTTCTAGGGAACAATCTAAAAACAACTGAATTGAAAAAAGTGTTTGGAAGGTAAACAACCCCTTAGGCACAACCAGCAGGGAAATATGCAAAATGCTGAAAGTACAATAGCACGGGGAGGGGGGCTCTTTTACCCATTTTGTGTATTGTCCCACCTCATACATGGTAAATGAGTCTTATAGTGTATTAGCTTCTTGTGTTATGTGTAATAATACTTTGTTGCTTTTTACTTAAACTAACACTGCAAGTTAAGCTATCATAAATGTGTTCTGTATCAAATTTCTTTTTAATAAAGAAGTCAGACTAGCTGTTACTATAGGGCTTATTTACAAGTATAGTGGACAAAGTGCATATAATATCAGACGAAAGTCACCATGTTGTTTACCCACAATGCATTGCATTTCCCCCACAACTCTAGAGTACATACAGCAGCATACTGTACATGCGTCAGTGGAATTGCAGCACTGTAGCCATCAAGTCATAACTCTTGCAACTGACATATCTTACAGTTAAATGACAACAATAAAATGATGACACCTTTGACGTTGTAAACATGTTCACATCTGAAAATATGAAATGTTCTAGTCAGCAACAGTATGAAAACACTGGGTGTCTGTCTTTTATAAAACATTTGCTTTGAATGATAGAATAGAGAGGCAATTATGGGTTTGTTGTTTTAGCTCTGAAGGTCTCTTGGGCCAGATGTTGCTTCTTAGAATTCATGCCCCCTACAGAGAACTGTAATGAGACTGAGTTACCCAGGGGCACACACAGCAAATCCTCTGTGTACCGAGATGCCATTTTATTGGGACATTCTAGTTATGTGACTAAAGCATCTGGTAACCAGCTAAACATGGAGAGGCGTCATATTAGTATTCAATCATAGTCCATCCAACAGACCGTGGATGTTCCAAATTAGCATAAGGAGGAATGGATGAGACTGGTCTGGCCCACAAGACACAGAGCAGCCAAACAGAATACCAGCAATGTCTTAAAGAAACTGACACACAATCTAAATTTCACTGCACTGGAGAAAGGGGGTCCTGTGTAAGATATCCATGAAATAATGCCTTTTTTTCCAACTACTCACTGGCTCATTAGTAAAAATGGAGGGGGAATATACAGTCAAGGAAGCCTGAATGGGTGAAAGGGAAGGCATGGCTGCAAAGGCAGGGGATATTAGTCCAATATTGAAAAATACCGCATCTCCTCTCCTTTCCTAAGATTTTCCAGCCTGGTGGTGCACACGTCAGTCACACACAAGTAGAATATTAGAAGAGAGTTGCACAAACACCATATTTGTTGAAGGTTGGGAGCTTACCCCTTTTATTGTAACCATCCGTGAATTAGCGTTTTTCACCCTCTCTTCATCAGGATACAGACACAAGTGCTACCAAAACATTTAAAACCTATCCAATCACACCCAATTACCCATGATTCTCAAAGTCCAATGTGAATCCAAAGTGAGGCTTGACACTCAATTTCATCATGTTACATAGTCCATTGTCCAATTACTAGTCCCAGAAATTAAAACCATTGTGTGGTCATCGTTTGTTCAAAAACATAGGTTCATGTAATCACATAATTTTTATAATATTTACAACCACTGTAGAATGGATCAGGGTTTGGTATGCAATGCATACAGTATTAAAAGTATAGAGCTATCTTTCATAACCCTGTATTCCCTCATTTGTTCTTCACAGCTCTCACTGTAAAAAATCCCTTCCGAATATTAAGACAGAACCTCGTTTCTCCTAATCGGTATGTATGCCCTTGTGTCAGCTGGAAGGACCTACTGGTAAATAAAGCATTAGAGAGGTTATTATCATTCCCCTTACAGTCTTATGAAAAAATTAGGACACCCCATTAAATATTCAGTTTCTTTATTAAGAAATGTTCACATATTGATGTCTAATTCTTTTTATCTCTGGAAAAAAAGAGATTTAATTGCAGGTAAACAACAAAAATTAGAAAAAGTTAGGTCTCCCTACCCCAATAGCTAGTCTTACCCCATTTGGCTGAAATACCTACAGTGAGATGCTTCTTTTAGCCATCTACCAGTCTCTCAAAGTTTGTCCCACTACTCAATGCAGAATTCTTTCAACTGTGAGATGTTTGAGGGCTTTCTTGCATGTACAGACTGTTTCAAGACACCCACAGCTTCTCAATGGCATTAAGATCTGGGCTTTGACTCTGCCCCTCCAGGACTCTCCATTTCTTAGTTTTCAGCCAGCCCTTGGTGGATTTACTGTTATGTTTTGGGTCATTGTCGTGTTGCAGGGTCCAGTTCTGCTTCAGCTTTAATTTTCTTACAGATGGTCTAACGTTCCTTAAGCACCCTCTGATACACGGTAGAATTCATGGTGGATTCTATGGATGAGCTGGCCAGGTCCTACTGCAGCAAAGCATCCCCAAACCATGACACTCCCACCTCCACAGTTGGTATGAGGTTCTTTTCCTGGCATTTTCCTGGTATTTGGTTTACACCAAACATGTCCTCTGTTTCTTTCTGATTGTATAGACATGCACTTTCACATCAACAGTAGCAAGAGCCTGCTGTAGGTCCCATGATGACAATTTTAGGGTTTTTGGAGACTTCTTTTAACACCTTGCAGTCTGTTTTTGGGGTGAAATTGCTTGGACAGCCAAACATGGGCATGTTGCCAGTTGTTTTGAAAATTTTCCACTTGTAGACTATTTTCCAGACAGTGGAATTGCCGATTTCAAATTCTTTTGAGATCTTTCTAATCCCTTACCAGACTGATAAGATGCTACAATTTTCTTTCTGAAGGCCTCCGACAGCTCTTTTGATCTCACCATTGTTTTCCCTCTCACCTCAACAGTCAGGAGCATACCGAACTAAATTTCTGAGGTTTAAATAGGGCAAACCTCAACCCCAATGTAATACACCTGCGTGTGATTTGAGCCATTTTAAGTGGCAATAAATATGGGGGTGTCCTGATTTATTCCTCACCAGAAATTGCATTTTTGTAGAATTACATTTTACAGAAGATTTTGAAAAGCCTTTCTTCAGTTTTAATTGTTTAGTAATATTCCCCTATTGTTAAAATTGAGATTAAATATCCATATGTCCAAGAATGTTACAAAAACACAGCTGCTTTCATAGGATGTCCTTATTTTTTCACTAAGTACCTTACTCCAAGTAGAGAATGTACCATTAACAACCACATTCTGTACTTGATCCTGTAGCCAGGTTCCTATCCATGTGCAAACGACTTTGGCCATCATGGATGTCAAGCTTACTGGCCTATAATTGTCAGACTGAGATCATAATCCCTTTTTAAATATAGGAATTATACCAGCTTTCCTCCAATCTATAGGTACCATACAAGATGAAAGCGAGTCTGAAAATTACAATTGAGGCTGGTCTAAAACTGAACTAAGCTCTCTTAGAACCCTGGGGTGTATTCTATCTGGCCCTGGCACCTTGTTCACATCAACCTCTTAGTGGTTCCCATTTGTGTATTTTTATTAACAGATAACCTGCAAAATGACTATTATTTTTCATTTTTGTAATTGTCTATGTGTACTTCAGGAGATACATCTCTTTTTATTTGTGTGTGATGATTATTGATATTTAACTACAAGAGATTCCTTCATTTGCATAGGATGCTCTCGCATTTTTAAGTCTCCTTGAATACTAAATTTGCATGTTTAACTTTTTTTATCAATTGGAGGAAAATTACACCAAGCCAAAATGTGCATTTTTTTAATGATTCCAGTTAATAATACTTATTTTTCTAGAAACAAGATTGTAATGGCTGCTCCTATGTGTTGTATCATATTAAAGTGAAACGTTCCTATAAAAAATCATAGGAATATCGGGGGGCTTTGAGGTGAACTATTCTGGGTGCAGCATTTACTTGATACTGATACGTTCCTATGGTTTTTATAGGAACGTGTCAGTATCGCTTTAATGTAAGCATGCCATCAAGGTCTATGGAAAATAAGAAAGATCCACCTGCATTAGCAGTGGTAACTTGTACCTTAGGCCTAAGGGCTCATACTGACAAGCGGTTTTTGCCTGTGTTCCCTTGCAGTCAGTTTTAAGGCATTGCACCACAGGGGAGCGCATGACGAAACGCAATCTATTCTTTCTAAAAGGCCTGTACACAGACACATGTAAGTGCCGAACAGAGGTGAAACCAACAGTGAAACAGATTTAGCATTAGCTTCCATTAAATAATTTGACCACAGTTACAGTAAGCTGATTTTATTTTTATCTCTGAAGGGCAAATATTGCTTTCAATGGCAATGACATTAACAAATAATTAAAGGCACTGAACCTTTTTACTGATTGTACATTGAAATAATATAAACTGCCCCAATGTTCAGAATAGCAGGAAGTAAAAAGGCTGACTGATGGAAGTTTTCAATCAAGGCTATTACTCCTGGATCCACAAGGACTGTAGGGTTGTCTGAAATCTGCCTCAAATGGTCATTTAAACCCAGGTGGTTGGGCAGTAAGGCCTACCCAAACCAAATACTCCCTCTCATTCTTTATTTGCTGGAGCTAGTTATAACATTCAGAAACAAGTTTGTTCTTAAAGGATCCCTGTAAATAATGTTAAGGCCTATGTAATGTCTTGCGATTGTATAAATATATGATGAGTTTGTTGATAATGATATAGTCAGCCAATTCTTAACCATGCCATATGTACTCTGACTGGATAACATAAATAAATTAAAGGGCACCTGTCACCCCAAAATTGTTTCCTCTAATAAAGGTGTGGGCTGATAGAGCCTGGAAACAATATATATTTTTTATTTTAAAATGCTCCCCCACCCGGCACTAGATTACTTGCACTGGGAGGATGCTTCTGGTGCAGGTGGCCACATCTTGGCACTGAGTTTTTGCTGGTTTTACCCATATGTGTGACACATGCATATGCATAGCAAGCACTCTGGGAGAAGTATGCATTATGTGCATGCATGCCACGGTACATTGTTGCCTGCACCTCTGGCAGAGGAAAAAATTTTCAGGTGACAGGTGCAAGTTGTCATACAGAGGTGCTTATGGAGACGAAGTGCGGGCTGGTTTCTGTAGAAATCCCTTGGAGCACCACTTTTGACCTTTTAGCTTCAAGCCCTGGACAACCCTGAGATGGAAAGTCCTATGTAATAAGAAAGGCTTTAGTAAAAATTCAGGGCCCTTCATTTCAGCTGCTACACTGTTCCATTGGGTACTATTTGAACTGACATTTTTTATCGCTATTGATTTATTTTACCACCACAGTGCAATGTTAAATCCATAATTGATAAAGTGAAAGAAATATGAAAAGTTTGAAACATAAAATTACGTGCCAATATCAGTTTTAGCTTTGCACGGTGACTCTAGAAAATTCTGTCCCTTCTGCAAGCAAAGTTTAAAGCAGTAATTAGCCTTCTGCAGGTTAAATTGGTTCTCAGTGCTCTCTAACAATACCAAGAGTAGAAATATAAAAAATAAAAAACACATCAAAGTAGCTTAAGATGGCTTGGTTCTTTCAAGTTACACTGAGGGTCTCTGGAGGCAGACTGTACACTTCTTCTGTGTCAGTTATAGATATCTCTCATAAGCTGGAACTGTCTGCTTTTAACCCTGTATGGAGCAAAGTGGTTTAGGGAGCCTAATACAAAGCCTGGTGCTACAGTATCATTTATATATTTTCATTAGTTCTCCTATTGATGCTGAACATTAAATCTATACTAAACCACATATTGAGCTACATACAGTACAGTATCTGTAAATATAAGCAAATATGAATGAAGGGTTACTGACATTTGAAGGGAAAATCTATAGATTTATTACTCTTTAAATATATTGCGTATTTAAAAAGCTATTTAAAGTCTTAAAGGGGCTGTTTGCATTTAAATTCCCTTTTCGCGTCATGCAAAAAGATACATTCTGAGACAATTTACAAATGGTTTTCATTTTTTATTATTTGTGGTTTTTCAGTTATTATAGCTTTTTAATTCTGCAGCTCTCCATTTTGCAAATTCAGCAATATGGTTGCTAGGATGTTGGTAATTTGCTTACCAGAACCTTATTATTTCCCAAGACTCCAAGGCAAAGAAGGTTCTTCAGGATAACGGATTTATTTATTAGAAAAAACATTGGAATCTTGGGAAGCTTGTCACATTTAGTATGGCACAAGGAGAGCTTCAAATGTCACACCTATTTGACCAAGGTTTTATACATTTTACAGAGCATTCACTATAAGAAAAATGTACACGGAATTGCCATACATGGTCAAGACACTACTTACATCTGAGCAGGTGCGAGCATTACTGGAAAGCATGTTGCTCAAGAAACGGTTTACTGTGCCCAATGGTTTGCAAGCCATGTGGCTATTGCTATTAATGTATAGCCAGGGTGTTTATGTGCAGTTCTATCTCGTGTTCCTAACTAATGTTACCCCTTTAGGCAGCAGGGCCTTGGCATTATGTGAACACAGTTTGATTTGACTTTATAGTCAAATCACAATTAAATTCTCCATCCACCTGGCTTAGGTTTTGTCTTATGCATACTTAGGGAAGGAATTTGGGCAGTGCCATTATCATTTTATATTATTGTATATGTCCCTTTATACAATTTACCCGTCATTAGTGGTCTGTTCTCCTTATTAATTCATCACCAAGCTTTGACTTGAGTAAGAATATGGAATATGAAAAGAGTAATAAAAAGTAGCAATAACAACAAATGTGTAGCCTTATAGAAGTAGAAGGCAAATAGTTAAAAAAAAAACTATAAAATATAAATCATAAAAAACAATTGGAAAGTTGCTATTAATTGGACAACTTTGGATAACTTCTTTAAAAGGGTGCCTAAGCAAACAAAAACAGTAATGAATGTGCATTCTAAACCCATTTGATTTAGTATAGCCAGTAATGTTAACAATTCAGTCTTATTCCACAATTTTGTTATAGACCATCCAATCTCTCTGGCTGCAAATGCATTTTAAGCTGCTCTAGGTATTATGCCTGTCAAGACAGCAATAGTACAAAGAAGTATGGCCATTTCAGATGGATGGGTGTCAAGGTCAGACATAAAGCAAACTATTTTGTCTTTTTATTTTGAGACACTTCCCCCCCTAACCCTGCATTATACTAAGCTGCTATTAAAGGAATTGTAAAGTATAAAAATAAAATCTGGGCAGTGTCGGACTGGGGGTCCTTGGCCCACGGGACTGCTACCTCTGGGGCCCCCACACACTGTTAGACTGGGACACCAGGGGCCCACCCAAAAACCTTAGACCAGGGGCCCACTCTCAGTACTATTATTCTTCCTCTCATCACTCAACCTTTATTCTCCTAGTCTCTTTTCTTTACATACTATAATCTATTAATCCATCTATTTAGCTTCTTAGTTTTCATAGAAATTGATAATGACCATGAAATAGGCCAAATGTTTAGCAGCAAGAGGGCCCACTGACACTTGGGCCCACCGGGAGTTTTCCTGGCATCCCGGTGGGCCAGTCCGACACTGAACCTGGTTAAATAGATAAGCTTGCATGATAAAAAAAAATGTTTCTAATATAGTTAGTTAGCAAAACTGTAATGTATAAAGGCTGGAGTGACTGGATGTCTAACATAATAACCAGAACACTACTTCCTGCTTTGCTGCTCTCTCTGTTTACACTGATTGGTTGCCAGGCAATAACCAATCAGTGACTGAAGGGGGGCCATATGAGTCATAACTGTTTGCTTTTTTAACTGACCTGCATGCTAAGGATCAATTGCAATCTCACCAAACATTTATGTCCCATGTGTTTCCCCTTATAATCGCTGACTAACTCAGAGTTAGAGAGCTGAAAAGCAGGAAGTTGGGTTCTGTTCTGTTCTGTTAGACATCTGCTCACTCCAGTCTTTATATATATGATTTCTGGCTAACTAACTATATTAGAAACATTTTCTATTTTGCACAGCCTATTTACCCAGTTTTTATTTTTACACTGAACAGTTCCTTTAACAGTCACATGCCAAATACTAAACAGGGCAGAATCAGTATTGCAGCATGTACAAGTAAATATACTTAGAAAGAAAATACAGCAGAAAAAAGTTCTGCCTAATCCTCATACATTATTATTACTACAGCTCTTATCATTCAATCAAATCAACCAGGTAAAATCAATCATAGATTGAATTGAATTTTTATTACCTGTAATTACATTACACCACCATGCAAGCATTTACATACCAAAATCTCATCTGACAACAGACAGAACTGTATAATTAAAACAGGTAAAACGGAAAATGTATTAAGATTTATAAGCCTGTTTTTCCCTTCCATAACATTGTCAGTTAAATTAGCAACCATAGTCATTATTTGCTGTTTGTTCTGTTGGTAATGAATTCAGTTTTGTGCCTTTCAGTGTGTATGTTAATAAATGTCCTGTGCTGATGTATGTGCTTTTATGAATGTATACCTCTGTTAGAGAATTAGAACATTATGTAAGTTGAGTAATGGATCAGTGGTTCACGGTGTATTTTACATAATGTTCTGTTCAACCCTACTGCACTGCAGAAACTGCCAAATATTGTTGCAAATAGTTTCCAATAACTGCAGTTGATGACACCCCTGGCAGGCAATCGTTCCAGGTAGACGCACTACTAATTGTACACTCGACACACCATATGTAGTAAAAGTTGTAAGGGCATTAGAGCAGCAGTTGAAGATGCACAAAAATCGATGCATTGTAACCTTGCGCCTAATCGCTCTCTTTACATGTGTGCCATTTCTCCCAACCAGTCTTTTCGGATGAATCATGTGCAAGTGCACCTATTGGGGAACCCTGGAGCTAACATCACTTTTCAGTGCTCCCACTGCAGGCTGTGTCAATAGGTGCATCAGAATTGCATCGAAAAATTTACATGGACAATAGTTTCCAGTATATCAAAATGGGCACGCGCAATTGGGAGGAAACACTGCATTGCAGATCAAAAAATTAGCAAATTGCGTCTACAATTGCACTTTACACACTGCAGTTGCGTTGGTTAATTGAGCCATTCTAGGTTTGCCCAGGTGCAGTAACCCATTTAAACCAATACAATGTTTTCTTTAAAACAGATGACCAGTTAATGCTACCTGCTAGTTGGTTGCTATAGATTACTGCCCCTGGGCAAACTAAGGGGGCAGATTTATATTCCCTCGGGGCAAGTGATTGCAGAAAACACAAGTGAGTGAAGGAACTCACTCTCATTTACTGCACTCTGCACAGATACGAGCTTTGGGGATCCATGCATCTGTCCCTAAGTCTCTTTTACTACTAAACTCTGTATAGGATCTAAATGTCAAGCTTTAGTGATGGGAGAATTTGCGCCAATTTGCTTCACCGAAAAATTTGCGAATTTCCAGTGAAATTCGTGAAATGGCAATAAATTCGCAAAACGGTGCCGGCGTCTAGGTTTTGACACCAGCGTCCGTTTTTTCACCAGCGAATTTTCGCGCCCGTTTCGTGAATTTATTCGCCGGCGGCGAATCGCGTAAATTAGCCATGAATTTGTGCCTGGCGAATAAATTCGCCCGTCACTAGTAAAGCTGTATAATATATTTTACACCAGAATAAGGTGTAATAAAATAATTGTAAAAAAACTGTTGTGATTTTACATCATCCAACACAATCTCTGCAGTCATTCATTAAAAAATTTAGTTAGGGAATTTCTAAAGGTGTATATGCGACAATTATTTTGCACTAATGCAGACTTCAGGTTGGTAATCCATTGCAGTAAGGGAACTTTAAGGTGAAAGGTGTCACTTCAGTAAGGAGACATTGCTGGTTTAGGCTCACTGACGCTCATTTACCAACACTGGGCAAATTTGCCCATGGGCAGTTACCTATAGCAACCAATCAGTGTTTAGCTTTTTAAAGCCAGCTGCAAGTAGAACAATGAATTCTGCAATCTGATTGGTTGCCATGGGTTACTGCCCATGGGCAAATTTGCCCAGTGTTGATAAATGACCCCCACTGTGATAGGTACCTAACTACTGTATATTGCAGCTCAGTCTGTAGTGTCACAGCAATGACTTATGATTAGCAATGGAGACATTTTTTTTTGGAGTATTTATGACTGTTCTACTCAAGCCATTTAATAATTTACCCATATGTTTTCCTTTGATCTGACATTGCTGATCATTATCATCCTAATAAATATAACCAAAACAATAAGAATGCCATATTTTAACTTAAAATATTTAAAAAAAAAACATTTCTACCCACAATTATATTATAAATCATTGTGTCAGGAGTCATTTTAATGAAGATGGTGCAGCCAGGTCACAATTATAAGTAGTTTCCACAATATATCGGATGCATGGAGTCCAGCTCAGCTTCAGCAAAAGCATAATGGCGACTTACAAACATCATGAATGGTAGCAAATGGTCATGTGATCATCATTGTAGATGTGCTTTTCTGAAAAAACTTACTCCCACAATCACTAGTTTTGCACAATCACAGCTATACTTACAGGTAGTATAATCAGGTAGTTTTTTTACAGCACCTTTTAATTGAAAGTAGCTTGATTTCAGTGCAGACTCGAAAATGTAGACGAATTACACGCTTCATGTGCAAACAAATTTTAAGGTGTAAAAAAAACATCAGCTGATTACAACTATGAATAAGTTAATCATCATAGCAGCACATTTCTAGAACGTTATGTCTTAAATCTCTGATTGTTCTTATAGAGGTAAATTTCACTCCATCAATACCAGGAAACAAATGTGTTTTTCACGCAAATAAATACTTTGGGAAGCAAGATGGGCTGTTATCTTTTCCATAATATTTCTATATTGCCATGCCTTTAAGCAGGGGTGGAACACTGGGGCTTATAACCAAATAAATGTTGTAAAAGTGAGTTATTTATCAAAGGTCCAATTTTAGAGCCATGTGAGCATTTTTAGACCTCGAATGAACTGAATGAACTCACAACTCGAATGGTTTCTAATGTAAGAAAAAAATTGAATACAAAAATCTCGAATCAATGAATTCTGGATTAATAACCTGAAAACGCATATTGATCAAGTTTTCAGTGGAAAAAAAATTGTATTGCTTGAATTGATGGAGTTTTCAGCGAAACCCCTCTGAAAAAAACGAACATCACGAAAGCTATTAAAGGAAAACTATACCCCCCAAACAATATAGGTCTCTATTAAAAGATACTGAGTAAAACAGCTCATGTGTAAAACCCTGCTTCATGTAAATGAACCATTTTCATAATAATATACCTTTTTAGTAGTATGTGCCATTGGGTAATCATAAATAGAAAATTGCCATTTTAAAAAATAAGGGCCGCCGCCTGAGATTGTAAGATTCACTGTGCACACATACAAACCACATGTAAGGTCACATGAGCCAATTAACAGACAGAGTTCTGCCTTTTGCTTCCTCACTTCTTCCTGTTACAGTTAAAGTTGTAGTATTTATGGTCAGGTGATCTCTGAGGCAGCACAGATAGAGTCACGAAATGGTGGTTCAAGGCAAGAGATGTAAAAGGGCAATATTTATGTAAATATATATTCCAGTTTGGTAAGATTCTTTAATATGTCATTCAATTTGATATAAATTATCTGTTGCTTAAGTATTCATTTTGGGGGTATAGTTTTCCTTTAACATCTTCAAATGGTTCAATGGACCTCTGCCTTTGACTTCTACATGGCCTTAACAGGTCCTCGATTCAAGCTATTTGCAGGGTTGGGGTATAATAAATCTCGAAAAAAAATTTTTTAACCTGAAAAATTAATTTCTGACTCAAAAATACAGTGGAAAACACAATTCAACCCATTAATAAATCTTCTCCTAGGTGTTGTTTCGGACTAACTCTGCCCATTCCCATAACTTAACTCTCGGGAATTGATATATTTGTCTTCACCTTGACAAGTTCTGTTGCTGTGTTAGCATTTCTTTTAAAGCAAAGGCTGTTATAAGGTTATTGACCAAAGGCAAAAAAAACCAGCAGTCAACATGTCAGCTTAGTTTTGAGTAAGAGTGTTGCATGACACTTAGGGTAAACTAATTCATCTGTAGAATGGTGATGGCAGTTGTAGCACCAAACACTTAAAATCTTCTTTCTATTTTTATTTTGAACGTCAAGCTCATATTTGCTTGGAATTTTCAATGAGGTTATTTATGGGCAAAGAATTGAAAAGCCCAGAAAAACAATTTTGCATTACGGTGGGTTGTATAATCCTTCAACACCCATGGACTGATACACTTGACATGCTATCACCATAGAACATGTATATTTCTTTCTGACAAGAGATACACCCTCTGTGGAAGCTGCCAAATTGACCTTTTAAAAAATATGAAAATATTAAAATTCGGGTTGCAACACAAAGAATCAAAAAGTAGGCAACTGTAACAATATATAATGTGGTTCATATTATAAAGTTACCATGGTCTTTCTCTACATTATAATTGTCATCCTTAACTTTTGGGCAGGAAGGCTAAATGGAATCATAACCTCAAACACCTTGGTTTAATATGCTTTTTTAAATTAGAACATTAATAAAATCTCTACTGAAAAGCAAGCCTGCAGATAGTTACAGGTCAACTCTAATCTCTAACTCATGTAGAATTCAATAGAATGCTCTGTAACTCTTTTCTTGTGTCTCTTCTGAAGAAGGATAAAGGTTCTCCAAAGTTAGTAGTAAAATTAGCATTTATTAAAGGCCTAATCTAGAATATGCAGCACAGTTTTGGTCTACAGTGCTTAAATGGATATTACAGAGAAAGTCAAAGCAAGTGCTACTAAGCCGATAAATGGAAAGTTTCAGTTATGATAAAGGCTGGCAAAGTTGGAATTGCTTGTATTCCAGAAGAAGTGCTTAGGGGGTATGATAAATATATATAAACCTATATGGTAACCATTCAAACACTCTCTGATGTTTTATTTACCATTAGGTCCTTGCACAAGACATCAGGGCATCCATTCAGATAAGGGAAACAAAGGATGTTTCATCTCAAGATATGAAAAAGGCTTTTTATAGTAATAATTGTGAAGTTGTGAAGTGTGGAATTCTCTCTCTACAGTACTTGTACTGGCAGATAGATTAGAAAGTTTCAAGAAAGAGTTGGATGCCTTCTTAGAAAAGGAGAAAATACAGGGTTCATTGAATTAACTATTAGTATGAGGGACTTGTCGAATTCCCATCTTCACAACAGAAAGGGTTCCCCCTCCAAGGCAAAACAGTATGGCTTCAGATGGGGTTTTCTACCGTCCTCTAGATTAACAACCAGTTAGACAGGCTCAAGAGACTGAACATGATAGACGTGTGTCGAAATTACTATGAAGACACCAATAAATAAAATGTAGACACTCTCCCTCAACATCTTGGTCCCTTGGGCACTGATGATAGATTTATTGATGAAAGACCAAGCTTTCTGTCTTACAGTAAACATATTTCTCACCTAATACTCCTCTTTGAGCATGGTTACATTCTGCGCAATTACAACTTGGGGGATTTTCTGTTAGATATTAGCTTGTAAGAATTTATGATACATTATACAAACAAAATAAAAGCAAATAGAAACAAAACTAATACATTTGTTATACTATTTATATTGGTAACATATTGCACAACACTTTATAGTCAGAGATTAAACATCATTCGTATGAGCCTCTACCCCAGCGGAGCTGGCTATGATTCCTATCATATTCACACTTGATTATTGTTACAGTACTCCAATTTCATCAGGAGCCAATTAACCTGCCTGTTTGACTTTGGAGAGTGGAAGGAAACGGGAAAACTGCATGCAAACAAAAATATAACATACAAACTCCTTGCAGAAGTGTCCTGGCTGGAATTGAGCACAAGACCTCATTGCTGCAATGCAGCAGTACTTACTCCATCACCACAGTGATGCCCCTATACATCTGTATTTTTATACGCTCCAAAAGACAATTCTTGGGAACTCCAACCAAGTCGTTTTCCATTTTCATAATTATACTGACAAGAAAGTGCACTACTTCACAAGAGACATAGGGTAACAAGAGCAATTATGACTGGAATGGGAATAATAGACACAAACGTAGATAAGTAGATAAATAAGACTCCTATAGAGGATAACCTCTGCAGCTATGTCTGTTACAGGTCATGACATACTGTATTTAGTATTGATAAGTCTAAAGCAATTGAACTTGCTGAGTGATCTTGAAAACATTCCTTGCACTCATCTGAGTGGCGTCAACAATTCACCTGAACTAAAGGAGCTGCTTGGATGAGTGGTGAAAGGTTTTCAAGATTACTCTGCAAGTCCATTTGCTTCAGACATAGCTCTACTAGTTACTGCCTTTGCCACTATGTTTTACTGAATGATTATAGAGAAATAAAATTAATTCAACAGCACACGGTATCTCTAATTGTTCAGAAAATGACACAACCTTTTACACAAAGTATAAAAAAGAATACATGGGAATACACAGAAAATGCAAATTGAAAAATGTGTTTCGCAGCCTCATTAGACTAAAATTGGCAATGATATATTACAGCGTTTGGGGAGCCAATAATTTTGTATTGATGAGTTATTATTGTTTTCATATGAGCAATAATGTTTATGGTTGTTTTCATTATTATTTACTTATTCATTATTCCTTGTTTACATTCTTTCTGAAACTTTATTATCCTAATTGATTTAATAAATTACAATCTTAATTTCTTGAACAGCATGCCAACATTAATTGCAACAAATATATGAATGTGCACAACTCAATTTCCCTTGCAGTTGAAGCAAAAGGAGAACAAGGGAGAGATGCATATGTCTGGATTAAGCGTTACTGCTTACTGTCTACCATCGGGACGTGACCTGTGGGATACAGAAAGCTTGTTATCTTAAACCATTATAATCTGCTTTTCTTTCTTCATGACTGCAAGCTATAAATGATTTCTCTCTGCCGGTTATGGAAGAATCAATGGAAATTCTGCGCTGGCAAAATAGAAATATCTCAAAGTGAAATTTCTTATAGCACAGTAAATTAATGTGGCTAACCTGCATTGCCCTAAATATACAAAGCTTGATAAAGAAAAAAATACATCAAGTGAATTGACTTATTAAGTGACTTTAAAATAAGCAGCTTATTTGGGTTGTTATCAATGAGAAATATTTTAACAGAATGCAAGTTTTAAAATTGCTTCTAGTGGTCAAATAGAGAGTAAACAGTAATACCAAGTCTTATTGGAAATCATTGTTACCTTGCTTGCCATGGATCTTTCTGCAGTGACATAGTGAGTAACTAATAGTTCAAGGAAAACATAAACATGGAGAGATAAGCAACTTCAGAACAAGCATTGCTGTCTAGAGGACTATACCACTTAAGTTGCAGATGTGCAATTATCTCTAGTGACAAATGACCTAAATGCAGACAAGATGAGCTCCCACAGACAATAAAGGGCTATATATATATATATATATATATATATATATATATATATATATATATATATATATATATATATATATATATATATATATATATATATATATTATCATTAAATGTGCATTAATATGAAATTAAAACATCAGTAAACTTAAGTGCACAAGCACTTATATGCAAATGTACGTTTACAAACAATGAAGGAACAACACTTCTGGAACTTAAAACAATTGGCTGATGCAAAAAAAGATCATGTTATTGTATGTACATAGTCCACTGAAATATACTGTAATAGTATGATAAATATAGAAAAAAAGAAAATATACATAAGTAATAAGTACTGTAGCAGAGGTGGACTGTTAATATGTTAGGGTGCTAAAAGCACGGCAGAGTTGAAAAGAGTAAAAGTAATGTCCCAAAAGCAGAATCCATGACACAACCACAAACAGAATCTATAGCAACTGGATCAGAAACAGGGATAAAAAAGGAAAAATCAGGAGAACAAATGGTATTGGGGGAAGCAACAAAACACCTCGTTCAAAATAAGAACTATAACAGTCCTGGAATGCATTCCTTACAGTAGAGTTCTGCTGGTAACAGGTCAGCAATGAGCAGTAGCTGGGGTTTGCCGTAGCAGTAGCTGGGGTTTGAAAAAAATATCTTCCTATATATTTATCTTTCTTTCCTATTAATAACATTGGGATTAGTGATAGGCGAATTTGTTCCGTTTCGCCACAAATTTGCGAATTTTCAATGAAATTTGTGAAATGGGTGAAAAATTCACAAAATTGGATTTTTGACGCCGGCGACAATTTGCACACATTAAAGTCAATGGATGTCTGTTTAACTGTCGGAAATATCAGCGGCATCAACATATTTTTCATGGCAAATTCTCATATGAATTCGCCAGCGGCGAAACACACAAATTCAGCGAGAATTCTCGCCTGCTAATTAATTCGCCCACCACTAATTGGGATCAAGCATACAGTACTTTTTACAATATGTGCAGTTAAAATACCACCAGGAAGGCAACCCTAGCTGTAGCGCAGGAGTGCCCATACTTTTCTAATGGAAGGTCTACTTTTAGTGATGTTGTCCCATTATGATCTACATCCATAATAGTAGTGTTCGCATTTTGTATTACTTAAATATTATATTTATGGGAAAACTTATATTGCTATATTTAAGAATGTAATTATTTATTATGTAGTATTGTTATTATATTATTGTATAATTATCACAATTATTTATTATTAACTATTTCTTATGTAAACTTAGCAGAATAAATATCTGAATAAAACAGGAGGGTGATTTAGACAAGCTTTTTGTTGACAGTGTCTTGAGATCTACTGATCACCAGCTAAAGATCTACTGGTATATCCCGATCTACCATTTGGGCACCCCTGCGTGTAGCGGATGATTAGCACAGAGAGAATAAAGGTGACAAGCCAAAGTAAAAATATTATCCATGAAAATGCAGGTAATAGCATTCTTAAAGCCGAAATTAAATCCTTACCAATAATTGTGGTATTGCACGTACACATAATGCATCTTTACAGCATTTAAATAATGTTCTCAATTACATATGCAAATGATCAAATTAGATGTGTGAGTATTAAATAAAAATAAAATATCACATTTATAAAAACCTTCAGAAAATAAAATAAAAACATAATTCTACCAAAAAACATTGTTCTTTCAATATTTAGGACATTGGGGGTTAAGGTTTTAAGCGTATATATTCACTGTGTTTGTTTTTGGGAGATGGTATGCCCTTTCTTTAGATGACATACATGTTTTACTTTAAAATATGCAGATACGATATGTGTAGTTAGACCTTTTTTAATATTACTTATATGTTCACGAAACATAGACCCACAGCTAAAAACATCTTCAGATGGTTTAAGGGAATTCTGCCATTGACTTCTACCTGACCGCAACAGGTTTTAGCTGGAGCAATTTTGGATTCTGGCTTTTTTCAGCTTTGGTGCGTAATACATCTTGAAAAAGTTTTTTTTTTTAAAACTCAAACTTTAAAAAAAAAAACCTTGCAGTTTGCAAGGACACTCCAATAAATAAATCACATTCTTTGTTTAACAAGTGATTGTTTCATTAATATTAAAAGTTTATTTTGTGATATTTGAAACAAAGCAGCTTTCAGTTGCTGTTTGTTTGTGGGCCTTTCTGTCCGAACTTTAGTCTTCAACAAGTGAAATGCATGCTCAATTGGGTTCAGATCAGGTGACTGACTTGGCCATTCAAGAATATTCCACTTCTTTGCTTTAATAAACTCCTGGGTTGCTTTGGCTGTATGTTTTGGGTCATTGTCCATCTGTATTATGAAACGCCTTCCAATCAATTTGACTGCATTTAGCTGGATTTGAGCAGACAGTATGTCTCTGAATCTCAGAATTCATTCGGCTGCTACTGTCCTGTGTCACATCATGGATAAACACTAGTGTCCCAGTGCTACTGGCAGCCATGCACACCCAAGCCATCACACTGCCTCAGCCATGTATAATAGATGATGTGGTATGCTTTGGATCATGAGCTGCCATCATTCTGGTAGAAGTTGATCTTGGTTTCATCTGTCCAAAGTATGTTTTTCCAGAAATGTGCTGGCTTTTTTTTAGATTTTTTTTTTTTTTTTAGCAAATTCCAGTCTAGCCTTTCCATTCTTCATGCATATGAGTGGCTTGCACCTTGAAGTTGTCGCGGTTGGTACACTAAATCCAGAACCGATGCTTAGCACCCTGTTCACGGCTCTTGCTTCTGCCTTTAACAGCCGCCTTTCACCTCGGGTGGAGCCCTCCGCTAATCGGATGCCACCAGGTCTTAATAAGAGAGGTGCCAAGCTAAGGGTTCTGGACGAGCAAAGGAGCCCAACGGTAAAGCAAAGTCTTTTGGGCAGAAGGTCTCAGTGCAAGGAGAAAACAGAAGGCGTAGTCAAATCTGGCCGGGTCAGGGCAGGCAGAGTACAAGAGGAGTCTGACAGGCAAGGGTCAAACCAGGAGATCAATCAGAAGGGATATGGATACAGAAGAGTCGATTACCAGGCAGGGGTCAAGATACAGAAGTCAGAATTGTCAAAAACAGGCAGGGGTCCAAACAGGTATCAAAATCAGGATTTACAGCACAGAAGCACCAGGAATTCACAAGAAAGATCCAATAACAACAATGAGAAATTGTACAAGGTCCATTTAAATAGGTTTGAATCTTGCACCATTGCGTGCTGACGTATGATGCCTACAAGAAGAGAAGATGCGCACACCCTAAGAAGCCAGCATTTTAGAAGAGGATGGGCAACATGGCGGGTGTCCCCTGTCGACTAGACCACCAGGGAGGTGAGTTGTTACAGCAGTGCACCCTCTGTATTTACTTTCATGCAGTTTTCTCTTTATGGTAGACTTGGATATCGATACGCCTACCTCCTAGAAAGTGTTGTTCACTTGTTTGGCTGTTGTGAAGGGGTTTCTCTTCAACATGGAAATGATTCTGCAATCACCCACCACTGTTGTCTTCCAACGACGTCCAGGTGGCAGATTTACTAAAGGGCAAAGTGGCTAACGTTGGCCCCTTAAAATACAGAGCTTTTATCTGCTTCATTGATAATGACATAACAAAGGAATTGCCCACACCTGCACATGAAATAGCCTTTGAGTCAATTGCCCAATTGCTTGTGAGCCCCTGAAATGAAGTGATTGTGTTGAAAAAAAGCTTTAGTTCCTCACATTTTTTGCAATCTTTTTGTTCAATCCACTGAATTAAAGCTGAAAGTCTGCAGTTCCACTGCATCTGAGTTGTATCATTTAAAATTGTGGTAATGTACAGATGAGCCTAATTGTATCTTGCATGCTTTGTATTTGTTATATTTAAAAAAGCCGTTTATTCCCTTATGTTGTAGGAAATTAGCATGCTGTTGTTCCTGAATACATGTTGGGATGCATTGTGTGACATGAATTTGCTTTATGGAATGAAAAGAATTCCATAACTCTTCTCCAGGTCTCACATAAATCTCACATAAATCTAGGCGGCTAAGCTAGAAGAATCATTGACAACCATATTAAGCCAGTGTATACCAAAGCTAGCAGAAATCCTTATATAAGGTTAATGAGCAATCATTGGGTAATTAAAATATGTAGAACATGAATCGACATTTTATTCTTTAATAAAAAAAGGAATATTCTCCAATGACTTCAAAATGCTTAAGGTTGTGAGTCATGCTCTGCTGCTTCTGAAAAGTAGAGTCAAATTAAACTAGACAATATTAGTGATTAGAGTAAAGAATTTAAGTTACACATTGTAAGTTAAAGCAATACCATTACTATAACTCTTAAGGCAAATACAAGGGTGAATAACATTCTATGTTTCTATTGATAGGTGGATATTATGAATTGCAAAACAAGTGCAGTCCCAAAAACAGAACAGTGATACATTCCTATCATCCACAATATGAAATGAGATCCATAGCAGAGAGCTGCAACCTAAAGGTTCACCAACTGTGTTTTTGTTAAGGATTCTTAGAACGTAGAAGTTGACCCTCTCTTCTCAGATGGATGAACCAGTGACCCATGAGATACAACGAATTCTGCTGCTTCCATCACCTCATCAGTTGTTTCTGTTTGATTAAATCAGCACCAAGCTGAGAGCTTTGATTACAAGCTGCTGGGTTTGATTTAGTCACGCCTCACACAGACACATTTTAGTACGAGTATTATTTAGTTAGGATATGAGTTGTAGATGGAAAACTAAATAACTCTACATACATCAGCAATAATAAATAATTATGAATGGTGGATCAAAAGGATCCTACATAGGATTCTCTGTTGAGCTTAATTAAAAGATTGGTAGTACAACTTCTGAAGCCAATACAAGGTCAGATTTAGAATCGCCTTTTTACTTCACTTTTTTCAGATTACCATAAAAAAATTATTTTTTCCATTTTTCCACGAATTAGATATCATAAAGATTTTAATGATTGACCCCTGTCAGATTGAAATTTGCACAACATGACTAATAAATTGAGCTGTAGAAATTAAATTTGATGAGCGAAATTTCGCCGTGAAAAAGATGCCCATACTCTGTAATGGGTGAAAAAATTTGTCGTGCATATACCAATCCGTTTCGGCAAATTTTTTGCTTAGCAAAACAGATTCGCCCATCACTAAATTTGACTGCTCTAAGGGGCTGATTTATTTACTAATGCTGAAACCTCCGAGCGCGAGGATTCGGGTACTAAAATCCTGAGGGAGTTTCTAAACTCACAAGTGGTTTCCACATCCAAATACCTTGGCTTAATGATTGTTTTTTTTTTCCAAGTGAGTTTTTCAAATTAATAAAAAGCTTGGCACCTTAAACCTGCAGAACTTTTTATTTTTTTGTTGGGGAAAAATCAATTGGCAGGAAGGTGGGGTATTCGGATGAGTTCATAAACTCCCGGAGGATTTTAGTATCCAAATGCTTGATCTTTAGTAAACGAAGAAGTCGGTGAAAGAAAGGGGGGGATTCTTTGATAAATGAGTTTACAAAGGTACATTATGTGCATGTTTACGAACGGACTTTTATTTCTTGATGTTACTGGTCCCAAAGGTAACCAAAAGCATAGTGTACGGAAACTGAAAAGAAGCAGTTAGTAGAGTGAAACAAAGCAGCGAGATAAGTGTTGTCAAGTAGTTCACTTGACATACACAGGCTTCAGTGATGCATGCTTATTTTCTTTTCTACAGTATACAGAGACTCTTCCCCAAGACTAAACCCATAAGTATGAATTACACAGCTCTTGGATGCAGGTGTATTTTTTTAGGAGACAATCAGCAGATAGTCAAGTGAACAAAAATAAATACTACTAACACTATCTAACTCTTACCACAGCCTCCTACTCTACAGTTAAAAAAAATCAATCACTGTGACTAAATTAATTTGACTTTTTTTTCCATGCATCCCTTTCCTGCTTTTTTCTCCAGGAAGGGAACTCGCATGAGACTCTTGCTGTTTCTGAATGCCTTATATACAGTATTTGTGTAGACTTTGCTGCATCTGCTTTCTGAACTAGCAAAATGTGCACAGGGGTGTATAATGCAGGCACATATCTGATCCAAGACTCTGAAGCTGAAAATGGAATATGCAAGGGTAGGGAAAAAGAAAGTTTACCTAGGGAATATGAATATGTAGTTGGTTAAGAAAAACAGAGATAAAAAAACGAACCTCTTCCAAGGGCAACGGTTTTGAACAATCAATATCTGAGGCTCTATTAATAGCAGTTCAATATGGGAAGTGTAGCAAAAGCATAGACATAAAATGTACCCAAATACATGCAAAATGAATCTTTTTCCCAGAGGCTGTTCTCTCCGTTCACACAGATAAATACTGTGATTCTAGCAAGCAATAACCGTATCATCATTAAACATTTAACAACAAAGGAATTACATCGCTCTTAAAATTCTGCCTGTACTTCTCAAAGCAGAAAAATACCTCAAGTCAATAAGATTCTAATTGTGCCACGACTCTTATTTTCTCAGAGGGATTACAAATAAATCCACCAACATCCTCCTTGAAGAGTCACATCTATACAACCATATGTATCTACATAAATGGAGACAAGCTTTAATTTTAACATGGGACAGAGGGAATCTAAAGCCTATGCAGGTTGGCAGTACAGGTATGGGACCTGCTATCCAGAATTTGTGGGACCTGGGGCTTTCCAGATAACGGATCTTTCCGTAATTTTGGATCTTCATACCTTAAATCTACTAGAAAATCATGTAAACATTTAATACACACATTGGGCTAGATCTACTTCCAATACGGATTAATTATATCTTAGTTGGGATCAAGTACAAGGTACTGTTTTATTACTACAGAGAAATATGGATTATTTGGATAAAATGGCGTCTATGGGGTAGATTTATCAAAGAATGAAGTTAGAGATCAGCACAGTCCTCTAGAATGAAATTCCGCCACTTTCCGTTCATTTCGATGGGATTTTTAAAAGAGTATTTATCAATGGGTGAAAGTGAAAGTTCATCCTTTGATCAATACACCTTTCAAAATCCCGTAGAAATGAATGGAGAGTGGTGGAATTTCAGTCTACAGGACTGTGGCGAGCTCTAACTTCACTCTTTGATAAATATACCCCTATGAGGCGGCCTTTCTGTAATTCTGAACTTTCTGGATAATGGGTTCCTGGATAACAGATCGCATACCTGTATTAAGAATTAAAGGGATCTTTAGCACTATTATCTTCTAACAAAGGTCTGTGAACTTTTCTGGGAGTGATCATTTATTATTTTGCTTTTAGGCAGAGAGCTGTAACACTCACTGACCTCTTACTTGAACAGATATGTATGTCCCCCTTTGATGAGACATGAATCAATGTATGATTTATGTATTAATGGCTAAGATTTTGCTTCGCCAAAATATGTTTTGAAATTCCCAATACATTTTTTCGTCTTGTTTAGAAAATTGTATTTTTCAGAATCCCTGTTACACTCTCTATGGGAGTGTTGCTCTAAAAATAGTTGTAGTTGTGGAAGCTGCAAATCCAGCTAAATGATTTCAACTAGTAATGGGCGAATAAATTCGCCTGGCACATTTAGCCGCCTGCGAATAAATTCTCAAAATAATTTTTGGACGCGCTTTCCAAAAATTTGCTAGCATCAAATTCGGCACTCGTCAACACTATTCGGACGCCCATTGACTTTAAGACAGCGTCAGCTTGGACACGGGCGTTAAATTCCAATTTTCACGATTTTTCGTGAAAATGTCCGATTTTCACATGAATGTTTATATCAAAAAAGATATATGTCCCAAGGCCTCTTAGAGTAAAACAAATAATTTATCAGTAATCACATTCAAAAAAGTATTCGGTACATATTAACCCCACATATCCCACCTTACGCGTTTCGCACCCTGCGACGCTTAGTCATAGGTGTGTCTGTCAGTAAGAAATCGAGTACAGAATTTAAAATCAGGTGATCCCACCCCTTTTTGTGTTTAAAACCAATCCAAGGTTGCAGGCAATTATCCCTGCTTCCTTTGTATTTATTAACCCATAGTACCTATGCAGGGTAGTTGTACCATTTCCCTTATATTATACATAGTAATCTTCAGTTGTACATTGTATTCAGATTATCCGTTAACATCACAGTCCTTAAAATTAATTATTGCACAACAATGTATTTTAGCAGTATATATATGTTTAACTTTTAAACCAATTAGTTCATCTCCAACTTTGCACATACTTCATTATTGCCAAATTGATGTAGATTGTGTACGCTGTCATCTTTATCGCTACACTCCATTAATAGTGTTATATAATAAGTATATTTCTTTACTATTTTCATACATTCAGGTATAACATGTCACATCAAATTCATGGTTAAGTCCCTGTGGCAAACGTGTTCCCAGGTGGAAAATCCAATATACTTCTCTCCTCTCCAAAAGTTCCTGGTGGTCCCCTCCCCTTATTCCTAATCTCACCCTCTCTATTCCCTGGATGGAAAATTGATTTATATCTCCTCCACTACACATTGCAAAGTGCCTAGTAATGTTACTTTTTTCCACTGCTTTGGGATTCCTAATCTGATTTATATGCTCCCTCGCTCTTTCTTTCAATTTTCTACCAGTACAGCTGACATATTGTTTGTAGCACTTCAAACAGGTGATCAGATGGATCACGAATGCAGTGCTACAATTAATGTAGCCTTTAATCGTTAACTCCTTTCCTGTCACTGTTGACTTAAATTTCTTGGACACTTTCATATGCTCACAGGTAATGCATCTGGGGGGAATAGAGAGGGTGAGATTAGGAATAAGGGGAGGGGACCACCAGGAACTTTTGGAGAGGAGAGAAGTATATTGGATTTTCCACCTGGGAACACGTTTGCCACAGGGACTTAACCATGATTTTGATGTGACATGTTATACCTGAATGTATGAAAATAGTAAAGAAATATACTTATTATATAACACTATTAATGGAGTGTAGCGATAATGATGACAGCGTACACAATCTATATCAATTTGGCAATAATGAAGTATGTGCAAAGTTGGAGATGAACTAATTGGTTTAAAAGTTAAACATATATGTACTGCTAAAATACATTGTTGTGCAATAATTAGTTTTAAGGACTGTGATGTTAACAGATATTCTGAATACAATGTACAACTGAAGATTACTATGTATAATATAAGGGAAATGGTACAACTACCCTGCATAGGTACTATGGGTTAATAAATACAAAGGAAGCAGGGATAATTGCCTGCGACCTTGGATTGGTTTTAAACAAAAAAAGGGGTGGGATCACCTGGGTTTAAATTCTGTACTCGATTTCTTACTAACAGACACACCTATGACTAAGTGCCGGAGGGTGCGAAACGCGTAAGGTGGGATATGTGGGGTTAGTATGTACCGAATACTTTTTTTTAAATGTGATTACTAATAAATTATTTGTTTTACTCTAAAAAACCTTGGGACATATATCTTTTTTGATATAAACATTTTTGTAGTTTAATTGCCTTTGGAACTGGGGCGGGTCCCTTTGGCT